>NC_055691.1:28051975-28352392 GCF_017639745.1 Melanotaenia boesemani
ACACATACACACACACACACACACGCACACACACACACACACACACACACACACACACACACATTCACAATAACAACAACAACATGCATTAACCCCCATCCTTTTGTCTCTTTAATTGAATATTAATATAGAAATAAACATAATGTGTTCTGTGTCATTTTGAACTTGCATGCAGCACTAAACTATTAGAAGTTTCTTTGTTTTGATAGATAAATAAAAGGTGGTGTCACAAAATAAACAAACCCAGGGGACTTTGCTGTAAAAGCATGCAGCACAACCCAACAAAGCACAACCCAGTTTTCTGTTTGTTTGCTTGTTTGTTTTGAATATTGACAAGAGAATCAGATTCATCATTCATCAGTTCCATTGATTATACATTTATGTTCCCAAAGCTCTCCTTCTTAAAGTAAAACAACCTAATCTACAGTCTTTTATTTCCGGCAAATGCAATCCAGTTGTAAACTCTTGAGTCTTGTGTTAAATTAGTGTAGAAAACTATTCGTTCATCGAGTCATGATACAGCCAGAAGATGTGAATGTTGAAGTCTCTGATTTCCCTATGCAGGAGCTTGAGTTTTAATTCACCCATTTTATTCTCCTGTGACCAGACATTGCAGTTAGCACCATGGCTGTTGAAAAGGAAATTTGTATAATTGGAGAAAGGATATGTAGGATAAGTAGCATAAGAAGGATTTATTTAACTGGCATTAAACTATTGTTTTTTTAATGCTAATTCTTTTAGACTCTTTGTTCTGCATTGTAAGCTATATAAAACCTTGACATGACCGAGTACCAATTCAGTAATATGGCTATTAATATTTAGATGAGTCCGTGTTGCTCCAGTCACTACCTAATCAGTATGTGCTTGTCACATAATTTTTACATAACAAGGATGCAGATTAGAGTGCTGCTGGGATGACATGTGCTGTCTCTGTGCATTATAGTGGCCAGCTTAAAATAATGGAGGTCCAGTTTTTCTGACCCTTGGACAGACCAACTTAGTGCAGAGGTATTTTGCCTGTTTGTCATAGAGCTCATCTGATACCTTTTGCTTCAGAGGTTGACCCACATCCCTTTATCCAGATATCTCATTAGTCCTTCCTGTTTGAATTATTGAAAACTACTCACCCCCCTGAACAAGACCTCCCCCAACATCCCCCAGCAAGATTTGGCCTGGTTCGGATTACGATTGTTTGTGTTTGTGTGTGGGTATGACTATATACATGTTGTGTGTGCCCTTCAGGTTGATGTAGCCTGGTTTTATAGGAACTGCCTGACAGACACTTGCAATTGTAACCGTGGGGGAGACTGCGAGTGTCTCTGTACGTCCATCGCTGCATATGCACACAAATGCTGTCAACAGGGTGTCACGATACACTGGCGATCACCCTCTGTCTGTCGTGAGTATGCTCACAGACAGATACACATAAGCGTGTAATACACCAGTGTTCTGCTATTATTCAATTAATTTATGTATTTACTTCTTTTAAATCTTGTGTGCTATTACTACTGGGCTTTTAAAATGCTTTAAAACTTCTTAACTGTCTTTCACTCTTTCAGCCTATGATTGTGAATACTATAATCAAGGTATGTATGAGTGAGGAATTTTTTTTAGTGTTGTTTGTGGCCTTACTTTGAATCCCAGGAGGCTTGTCGCTAAACACACTTCCTTTCTTCCTGTCTCGTTCCCTCACAGAGCTAGGGGATGGCCCATTTTCTTTGGTTAGTGCTGTCTATAACAACACCATGTTTGGAGTGAATCGCACCAGCAGCTCAGTCTTTCCACTGATAAGAGAGAGACTGAGGCAGTTGCCTGCCCCAGGCCTACTGTTCAACTTCATGATCACCATAGGGCTGCAGAAGGACAGGACGTCACGTGAGCATCTGCATTCACACGATAACACACTTCCACTCTTTGTGTTTTAGGATAAAATAACCAGAACTTGCTCTTTTTAAAGGTGTTCCTGTGGTTTCACTGGAGTCCGCAGAGAGACCAAACTACTTCCTTGCGGTGTCAGGGCGCAGCCGTCTCCAGCTGGAGCACTGGAGTCGAGGGGTGGAGTTTAGTCGTAGAGCAACCTTCATCCAGCACCAAGGGTTGTTTCTGCCAGGTTACACCTCGTTTGAGCTCGTCAGCCAACCCGGAGTCTTTCTGACTCTTACACGCACTGCTGCACGAGCCCAGAGATACGACACCTCAGAGAGCTTCAGATCCAGCAGCAGCTTTACACTGGAGGGTTAGAAACACAAACGTGTATCCAGCATAGATATGGTGGCCCAATGGTGTATTTGGACATTATACAAAAGTGTCAGAAAACCTTTTATTAGCTTAAAAGGTGACTATACCTCCAGCTGTGGCCAGCTACACAAAATTTCTTTAAATTTCTCTAAAAATTCACTTAGATTTAGGGATGGAGGATGAATTCTTAACCCCAGAATTCATACCCCAAAGGCTTACACAGATATCAAGTAGGGTTAAATAATCATGTGGCATTTTACATCCATATGTTCAAATGTGAGCTGTGACAGCATAATGTGATGTGGAAAGTCAAGATAAACAGATGATGAATTTCATTCTGAGGGATATGCACAAATGAACAGATCCAACTCTAATACACAGATATATTCACTTTAGATCCACATCCATTAGTACAGAGTGAAACTTTTATAAATTTGCATTATTTAATGTCTTAAATATCGTGGTTTTTAACATGTCCAAATACTTTTTGAGTTCACTGTATGCCCTTTTCTAACATGCACATTCTGTATGTATATATACTAACTAATGAGGCATCTTTCTTCTCCTTTTTCAGAGAGTTCCTTTGTAATACCTTATCGTATGATGTGTGAGTGGCGCTACCAGGCCTGTGCGAGCCCATGTGTCCACACATGCAGTGATCCAGATGCCACACGTTGCCAGTTCCTGCCTCCGTAAGAGGCTTGGCTTAAAAAAGGCAATAATTGTACAGCCAATGTAATCTATGCTCAATCCAGGCACTGAAATTGTTTTTGTATGTTACAGTGTGGAGGGATGCTTCCCACGCTGTCCTAGAAACATGGTACTGGATGAAGTCACTAGAAGATGCGTCTACACAGAGGACTGTAAGAGCAGTTTGGTTAATTTCTTAAAATAGTATAAAGAATCGTTGTTTTCAGATACAGTACCTGAGTTTTAGTGCCCTTTTTTAACCAATTAAATATATTTGCTTATGATTTGGATCTTTTCCTTTAGGTGTGTCTCTTCCTCCAACTCCAACTCCCTTTGCATATGTGACACGATCCAACAGAACTACAACTCCAGCAACAACTACACAAACAACAACTACTACAGCTTCCACTACTACCCCAAGGCCGACAACTACAACAACCACTACCACCACTACCACCACCACCACCACCACCACCACTACCACCACTACCACTACCAGAGCAACAACTACCTCCTCCACTACTATCATGCCCACAACAACTACATCAAGCCCTACTACTCCCACCACTCCCAGCACAACAGTAACCACTGAGCTTGTCACCCCAACTCCATCCACATTTCCTCCAACCACTACTGTCTCTACCACTCTCGCTCCTTCAACCCCACCAGAGACGACCACTCTCAGCACGACTGAAATGACCACAATGGTCACCTCATCAACACCCACCACAGTCCCCTCCACTTCCCCATCCCCTACTACCTCTTCTCCCACCACCTTGCTATCTACTACTACTACATTCACCACTGTTACTACCCCCTCCCCAGAAACGTCCACTCCACCTCCTCTGACGTCCCCCACTACTGTCATCACAACTGCCCCCACCACCGTACCTGAAACCACCACCGAATCCACAACCACAGCTCTGCCAACACCAACAGTCACTCCAGTGGACACTGAAACAACCGCAGTGCCCTCTTCTACAACCATGGAGCCCACTACTGAGCCTGTAAGCACAGAAATAGTCACAAGCCCCAAAACCTCGCCAACAACAGAGGAAGTATCGACCACACTTCCTATCCTCTTGCCCACTACTCCATGCACAGTAAGTGGTGCTGTTACATTTTCATTTCAAAGCTTCCAAAATGCAATAAACAGCAACACAACTTAAGGAATTAAATTTGAGAAACAGAAAATTACAAACCCAATTTTTTAGAGAAGTCAGTAAAAAAAAAAAGCTTACATTTGTTATTTATGAATTCATTTTCAACATTATATAATAGACTAATGTCAAAACACAAGATTTTAGCTACTTAAAACTGATTATCCTCCTCATAATGTTCCATATATTATCAGGACCTCAGAGAGGCCATTTAACCTGTGTGTCTATGAGACTATGTTGGGGTAAAGCGTGAAGAATCAGGTCTGGAATTGGCCTGATAAATAACAGTAGACAATTTGCTGCATTAATGGCTTAATAGCTGCGCAGGTCTCCCGATTTCCCGATTTTGCCTCTATATCAATGGTATTTCCACACAGATGAAAAACAGCCAGGGATACTGATGTCCCCTTCACCATCATATATGCTGTTTTCTGTACCTTTAACTGGATTAAAGTCCACTTTTCTGTTCATCTGAGATGAGCTTGTGCCCTGAGTCTCTGTGCAGAGTTGATACAAAGCCTTTTTTGTGTGTAATACATTTTCAGGTTGCAATGGTTTAGTTATAGTAGTTTTCCAGGGAGCTCCTGAGTCCATGTGGTTCTATTGATTATTGTGGCACGATGCTTTGTCATGCAGAGTCTGTGAGGGTTTGAAGGTCACACTCATCCAAGCAGTGATTTTCATCCTTAGCCTTTTCACTCTGTGATTTTCCCAAACTCACTGTGTCATTTCATCATACGATGTCCTGCAGATGTTGAAAAATCAACGTACTTTGCAGTTTGTATTTAGAAATATTTTTGGAACGCTCTGATGGAGCTTGGTATGAGTGATAAGTGACATCTTTGCTTGGAAATGGCAAATGGACTGTATTTATACAGCCCTTTTCCAGTCATGTTGACTACCCAAAGCGCTTTACACAGCATGTCACATTCACCCATTCACACACACACACACACACACACACACACACACACACATCTCGATAGGCACATCGGGAGAGGGGATCAGTGTCTTGCCCAGGCAAGCCTGGAATCGATCCATCAACTGTCAATCAGGTTGGTGGAAGACTGCTCTTCCTTTGGAGCTACAGCTGCCTACCTCAGGAGAATGAGCTGGAAAGACAAATCCTTTGGTGGACTCTCCTTTATGATCTGATTCTGACAATCCACCTGTCAACAATGAACTCAGTGAGTGTAGATTATTCTAGTGGGGTGTTACTTGTATGTTATAAAGGTTTTAGCTTTTCTTTGCTACTGTTCTAATTTTTTTAGTTAAAATCTAGATTTGTTTATATTTTCTAGATGCAGTGAAGTATGGTTGCTCATATTTTAGCAAATTAGCAACTTTTTAGGAAGTGAGGTTTGTCAATATACAGTTTGTTGACTTATATAAATTAACTGATGTTCCTTTAAATATCAATGAGCTTTTTGTCAAAGAACATCACAGTAAGAAAAGCACAGTTGCCATGGCAATCACCTTAGCATAACTGTATACAAGTTGTCCATTAGCATAAAAGTGCTCAGTATCAGGATTATAAAACCAAAATAGGTAAATGAGAAAGATAACTTTGCATTCCTACTATATTTATGCACAGTGGTGAAAATGTGTTGCTTTAGGGCTTCCATGAACCATGTGTTAATAACCAATAGTAAGAAGTTCAAAAACCATTTATAAACTTTAAAGGACAAGACCTGTGATTGATAATCATGTGACAGACTGTCCACAAAGAAGGTTTGCAGTGTTAATTTGCTCTTACCTGAAGGCATTAAGCAGGTACGATTTAAAAATGAATGTTTGTTATTCAGTCGGGAGAAGAAAATTACCTAAAGGCAAACAAAAAATATAAACCAAATGAAAAAATATTTATTATGATGTTTCTTATCGTAGGTTGTTTTAAGTTGTTATAAATAATATTTTGCATGATTTTTATTTTAAAATAGTTAATGACAAAAAAAATACAAAAGCAAAATTACAGTTGAACAAAATCTAACTGAAATTAGCTTTGACAACATCACCGGCTTTTGTTTGTATTTGCACCCATTTTTTTTTTAGGGCGGTGCTAAAAAAATTTTATATACGTAAATACTGTAATAACTATTTTATTTTTTAATTGAGCTCATAAAAATCTGTGTGACATTTTAGAGAAAATGTAGCATTTTTGGTAAACTTTGTTATTTACATGTTGCTGATTCTGGTGTTTTCCATATTAACCCATCTAAAGGGGAAGAACCTTGTCTGTGCATTCTATAAAAATCTTGATGTGTTTGGGTGTCAGTTATTTTGCTGATATTGATTATATGCTGAAAACAACTCTGTATGCCCAGCTCAAGAGAACAAAACCTCCCACCTGGGTATGTCCATATGTTGTCATATAGAGCATGGGCTAGGCAGGACTGATTCAGACATGACTGGATTATGGATTAGATTTAAATTGTGCTTTTCTGCTGACAGCACTCAAAGCACATGCATTGAATCCATTATTCATTCATTCCTCATTTATATATGGTGATGGTAAAATACATATGTAGCCAACAGATTAATTATTAAAAAAACAAGAGCAAGAGCTCCGTTTATGTTACAATGGTGTTAAACAAAACATATCAATTCTGCTCACAGCCCCCGTTCTCCTATCGTATTGATGAGTGCGCTGAGCTGATCTGTTTCAACGGAGAGCTGCTTCTTCACAACTCCTCCCTCCTCTGTCGCTACAACACCACTCCACCCCAGTGCAGTCTGCTGGGCCTGCCCGTCCTCATCAACACAGACCCCTGCTGTCCACAGTGGCAGTGTCCATGTAAGCTTTTTTGTGAACTATAACTTTCTAAAGGATTGAGTAACCCTTTGCTGGAATAATCTGTATTTGCTTGCGCCAGGTCGCTGCACTGTGATGTCAGATCTGCGCGTGATCACATTTGATGGTAACAATGTGGCCTTGTATGATAATGGATCTTACATCTTGGTTAACCTGCCAGGAGAAACTATTATTGGCACTGTGGAGAAATGCCCAACCAGTCAGGTAACATAAAAAGAACAAAAAAAAACATGAGCTGGATTTTAAATATTGGCTGTCAAGATAATGTTTTCTTTTCTTTGTAGAGCGTGAACTCTATCAGACGAACTGTGAGTACAGTCTTATTCCCTCCCTGCTCTTTTTATATTTTCATTTGCATCAGTGTCTAAAGATGCTGAACTTACTGAGCATGTATACTCATCTAGGATGTCCTTTCTCTACAGAGTCCTACAGGAGGAACATCTGGTCTTTGTTTTAAGAAGCTTAACATTACTACCTCCTCCTACAGAATCATTATCAATCGACTTGATCGCAAGGTGGCTATAATAGTCAAACAAATGTATGACTTATCCCACATGGATGATTTGGTTAATTTAATTTTATATCTCTCTAGGTGACAGTAAACTACAGACCTGTGAAGCTCCCATTCTCACGTCATTCACTGTATGTGGAAGACACAGGCACCATGTATCTGATCCACACACCTGGCTGGATCAGTATACAGTGGTATCATAGCACAGGGATTTTGGTGCTGCAGTATAATGCTCCTAGTAATGCATCTGTGCCTACTCGAGGCCTGTGTGGTGAGTTCACATGCATACACTTTGACTTTATCAACACTAGACAATCAAAGTGCCATCTTTCAGCATCTCAAGGCTTAATGTCTACAAAGCAGCATCACATTGACTTGAGTCATTATAGGATATGACAGTTTGAGATGTAAGGATCCGTTTTGTTCCATTAGACAGCTTCAAACAGCCATTATCTCACTCCACATTTATCTTGCTCACTGTCTAAGCTGCTTTAAAATTCACATTGACATCCATACCAAGAAACCTGTCTCCCTACCCTGCTAGGTTGTTGTGATGGGAACCCAGAGGATGACCTGAAGCTGCCCAACGGCACAGTGGTCAGAGAGGTGGGAGACATGATGCTCTTTCTGCAGGCATGGAGAGTCCACACCACAGATGAGACTGAACACACACGCAGGGTTGGCGACAACTGCACCACCGGGGACTGTTCCACCTGTCTTTCTATGCTTCGCCAAAGAGCTTTCACACCATGTCATAGCAAGGTGACCAGAGAGTTCACATGGCATATCACATACCTGATTCTGGAGCATGTGCTGAGCTGCTCTGTCATGATCAACACTGAAAATGTGTATGAAGTAACAATAAGCTGATGATAAGAAAAATTTATCAACAGATTGTTTTTTTTTTTCAGACATTTAACAAAAAAGATTATTTCATTCTTTTAAAATTGGGGATTTTTTTTTTGTTTTATATCAGTATGCTTTAGGTTTGTTGGATTATGGTTGGATAATTAACCATCACGAGGCACTAGAAAATTTAGAATTTATGTTTTGTGTGTTTTGCATATTGATCAATTTAAAAAAAAAAACTCAACAGATTCCTTGATTATAAAAACTTGCAGGTGCCTCCAGAGCAGTTCTGCGACATCATGTGGGCAGGAGACTTGCACTACAAAGATCACCAGTGTGACTTTCTGGCGGCCTACGTAGCGGTCTGCTACACACATCAAGTCTGCATCAGCTGGAGACGACACAATTTCTGCCGTAAGAAGACAAAAAAATCACACACATGAAAATTCACTGCCTTATGAGTGTAGTTTGTTTATCACTTCCTGTCATCTTGTAGCATTGCGGTGTCCCCCTGGTAAAGAGTATCAGCCTTGTGTGAGCACCTGCACCAGCCGCACCTGTCTGAACAGAGAGTACTACGAGGAGACTACCTGCTCTTTCATCAGAGAGGAGTGTGTGTGCCGCAGCGGAACCATCTTGCACCGCGCTGACTCCCCTTTCTGTGTAACTGAGGATCGTTGTGGTGAGTGAAAGACAACTTACATGCCTTTGTGATTAACACTGCACTTACTGAGACTGTGTGAGTTTTGTGCATTATTTCATTTCTTATATCTTTGTCATGACTGTAATTACTTGCTTTTGGTATCTCCAGTCTGCACAGATAATGAAGGTAACCCTCGGGCCCCAGGAGAGGTGTGGAATGGCTCTACTCGTAGCTGTTGTCTGTACAAGTGTATGGAGAATGGCTCTGTGGTAGCAGTTGAACCAGACTGCAGCGCTGTCTCCACACCACTGTGTGAGAGGGAGGGAGAGTATGTGCTGGATGTACTAGAAGAAGGTGCCTGTTGCCCAAAGAAGATCTGTGGTGAGTTTAACATTCTTGGCAAGCTAATTAAACATCCCGAATACAGACCTCTGGAGGCAGGTCTCAAGGGATAATGTTAAATCTTTTTACTATGTGTTTAAATCTTAACCTTTCTAGTAATATAACACATTTGATGATATTGAGCCAATACTTTCCTTTTTCTTTCATTCTTCTTTTTGGTTCTTGTCAGAGTGCAACATGACCATCTGTGACAGCGAAGCGCCACCTTGTGATAATGGCAACAGACTAGTGATTGGTTATAGCGCACTGTCCTGCTGTCCAGAGTACCGTTGTGGTAAGCATGAATTTTACTGCAGATTTTTTCAGCCTTCTATAACATATGACATTTTGTTTAAATTTCCAATTATTTTTCTTAGAGTGTGACCCCATGGCGTGTCCTCCTGTCTCTGCCCCCGACTGCAGGGAAGATCAGTTCCTTGTTGAGGTCAGGGGTCAAAAATCCTGCTGTTACTCTTACCTTTGTGGTAAGTTGCAATTATAATATACAAGTCAGGCTTTTAAATATATGGTTTAAGGGTTGCCATCTGGTAAAACTGAATGTTTTTCTGTCTGAGCAGTGTGTGAGTCATGCATTGAGCCCATTCCAACTTGCTCACATGGAGAAATTCTGGCTGTGGATCTAAACACCACCAACAGCTGCTGTCCGCAGTACCATTGTGGTAAGTGTTGGCTTGTGTAACTATATGGGTTTGCATTTTCTTCAAATCATCGTTTTCATTATATTGCAGTGTGTGATACTAATCTCTGCCCTGAATCATCTGTGAGCTGTGCACCTGGTCTCTCTTTGGTCCAAACTGCCATTCCTGGCCATTGCTGCCCCCAGCATCACTGCGGTACACATACTCTTAAGCACACACATATGCACTCTCATATACAATTCGTTACTGGTGTGAAGTCACTTATGGGTCGATGATTGCAATTATCCTAAAGGTTGTTATGCTTGTCACGTACTTGCATAAGTTTCAATCTGCTTGTCTCTTTAATTCTCTCTCATACGCTCAGAATGCCAATGTGAGGACAGCGCTCTCCCCATATGTCAGGTGGTAAGTCAGCAAAAAGCTGCATCAGAAGTCCTTGTCTAATCATGTTTTTGCAGGGAAGTGAACAAATTTAGTTACGTCAGCACTTTGTTTCCTCTCAGGGGGAGGTGCTGGTTGAAGTTCCAGACAGCAGCACCAACTGTGGCTGCCCTCAGCACACATGCCGTACGTGTAACCCAAGTTTAAAAGCACACAGACCCTTGATGATGGTGTGACAGCAGAGTTTACCCACTTTTCATTGTTCATGCTGCCTCATCCCTAAATATTATCCGGAAGCACTTATGTTACCTGCAGTGTAATCATATATTCCATGTTTATGTGTGTTCGTGTATAGAGAAGGCTGAGGTGTGTCTTTTCCAAGGGATGACAGTACTGGGCCCAGGCCAGTCTCTGGTTCAGTATTTTGAGGGAGAGCTGTGTTACACTGTCCAGTGCCAACATCATAAAGATCCTCTCACTGGCTTTTATGCCATGGAAATCACCTCAGTGAACTGCTCCCAAAAATGTGGTTCAGTATGTATCTGACACACACTATGACGCTACTATGATGTGCCTTTCAGTCTTTATCTCAAGTATACGCCTCTCTGTATCTCATGTTTTAGCACCAAGTGTATGCACCATCTATAGACCCTCAGGTGTGCTGTGGCTCCTGCAAAAATATCTCATGTACCTTCACAAACGAAAATGGGACCGCAGAGCTTTTCACTGTGAGAAGAAACATCCACCTTGTTGTGTCCTCCATGCTCACTTGCTCACAGCGCACTTATAAGGCTGATTGTGTGTGCAGGCAGGGAGTTCCTGGGTGGAGAACTGTACACGTTACGACTGTATGGAGACAACAGTGGGAGCAGTGATACTTGCCTCTGGGGTGATCTGCCCTCCCTTCAATGATACAGAATGTATGCAGGTCAGGACCCCTAAATGATAGAAATGAGGCCACTGTTAGTGGTCACATGTTGGTGGAGAAGTTAATTAATATCCATTTATTAATTTTTCCACTTAATAACCAGTTGCTAATGTTTTTAATGCATATATGAAACTGTTCTGAACTTTTAACTTTCCTTTAAATTGTTTCTTGTTTACTCTTGTTTTTCATCTTATTCTCTTCTTTCAGAGTGGGGGTGTTGTTCAGAGCTACGTGGACGGTTGCTGCAGAACATGTGAGTCTCTGAACTTATTTGGGGCTACTGGTATTGCTTTGAGCGGCTGATTATAGGGGTGAGCGCTTTGTGGCCTGGCAGTGGATGGGCTTATTGGCTGAATGGCTGGGTGTGTGGCCTTTTGTAGAAGGTGAAGATAAAGCCTGGCAGCCTACAACTACATTTCAAAATCCCTGGCTTCCTGAGGTGTCCTCAGAATCTTTTGTTGGCATTTTTGTGTGGCAGCACAGCTCAGATAGAGGAAATATTAATAAAGTGATATTAAAACACAATAAAATAACAAGCATTTCCAAACTTGAAGGTGATGCTCTGTCTTCTTAGTAAAATAATGTTGAGTGAAAGGACCTTAATATCTTGTGTGGATTAAAACCTTAATAAAGAGTGGTGACATTTTCTTTTTCTTTGGACTCAGCATTGCACCCTCACCTGCTTGCCTGCTTTAGCAGTGTCCTTGCAATTTCACCAATCAGGGTGCTCCACAGTGAATGTTTTACCAATGAGGATGCGAGATGGTGCAGGGGCTAGAGTTTGCTCCATGGAGCTTTGTAGTACATCAAGTGACTGCGTTCCTTGGCTGGCTGCCCGGCGTGACCCAAAAAGAAGTGAAATACATGTGCATGCCAGCTGCACTGATTCCAGCCTATGTTTGTGTGTGAAATTAAACTGTTTTTCTTAACAAAACATAACATTGTGTTCTCCTGGCGCTCTTTGAACCGGACGGCTGTGGTCCCAATGATGCTCCCAGGTTCTGGAGTGGGTGTTTTACCATTTACCATTAATCCCATAACACCTACTGGTAGTACTAACTGTGACACAGGTACCATCACTTTCCACTATTCCACTTCATAATATTCTTTGGCATCATTGTCACTCATTTGCTGATAGTTTCAAAATTTTTGTGCATGTGTTTGTCTGTTTTTGTGTTTTGTGTCTTTTCATCTGTTAGTTGACTATCAAAATACAATTTCATCTGCAGTAAAGGTTTGATTACACAAGTGGAGATGATCTACTCTTTTCATACACTTCAGCTCTGCACAGATTTCATTTAACTAACTTTGGTTGATTTAGAAATAAGGTTTGGTCAGTAACCATTCAGAGGATCGCTGCTCTAAAATTGTGCTCGCCCCCTTTCACATCACCCCACTGTCAGTCACAGCAAACTCCTACTGTTGGGCAACAAAGACCCCATCTCAGTTTGCTTTGTTTCAAACTCAGTTTGTGTGTGAGTGACAGGTCATGTTTGTGAGTACTTGACTGACAGTATGTGTTCGCATTTCTTTATGGATGTCTTTGTGGATGTGTTTTCATATACGTAACTGTTAAAAGTGTGGCATGTTGATGTAGATATGATTTTATGTTGGACTGGATTTATTCTAAACATCTCAGAAAAAGCTAATCAAAGTGTAACAAGAGACCAAACAAAGTTACTCTGATGTTCCTATTTTTTTCTGGAGATTTCTCCTGAGGGCTACTATGTGTGGTAATTTTAATTATTTTTGAACATGTGCAGGTAAAGAGGATGGCAAGACATGCAAACGTGTGGCCATTCGGACTACTATTCGTAAGGACGACTGCAGGAGTAATGCACCAGTAAGTGATAAGAGTTCACATGCAGGTGTAAACAAAAAGGAGAGTTTGTAGCTGGTTGTATAATTTATTTTCTCGTACCTGCCTTTGTTCTTGTCCGTTCCCATTTATTGCCCCTTCTCTTACAGGTTACAGTGTATTCTTGTGATGGCAAATGTCCGTCTGCCACCATTTTCAACTTTAACATCAACAGTCATGCCAGGTTTTGTAAGTGCTGCCGTGAGAGTGGACTACAAACCCGTACCGTCACACTCTACTGTTCTCGCAATGCCACAGTGGTGGAGTATAACTTCCAGGAGCCTCTGGACTGTTCCTGCCAATGGAACTAAACCAGCTAAAATATGAATAAGAGCTTGAAAAAATAAAAATAATGTGTGAATTAAAGAGTGGGAAAGGGGCATCTGAATTTTGCAATACTAACGGACAAGCATGAAAAGCAGCCATGTTTCTTTTTATAACACTCTTTACATCACTGACCTTGAGTCATAGTTGGAACTACAAGATACTGAAAATACTGATATCAGTGGAATATTATTTTAAGTAGTTATGTCAGCACTGTAGTAATCTATTTCTATTAAAGAAAAAAAGAAAAAAAAATCTTGCTGTGCCAACTCAGTTATCTTAAACCTTTCAACTGATGGTACCTTTGGTCTTTTATCCTGTTGTATATTAACAGTTGAAACAGTAGCTGTTGCCTTTTTATATTAAGTAGATGTTTTATTGTATTATCCAATCAATTTAGCTATGTGTTTTGGTTTATTAGACATTTTGAGTTGATTTATGTGTTTTTAAGTAAGGTGATTTAATAAAAGATTTAATAGTGTCACTGTCTACATTATTACAACACTTCATGACCTATAATGTGCCCTTTTCACCTAAGTCACCCTCACACTTTCTCTTTGTCAAATTGTTATTAATAAACACATCCTTGTCCTAATTCAGCATCTTTAGTGCTGACATGTGTTTATATTTCAGTTCCTGGAGGTTATTATTGAGTGGGAGTCGTCCTTTCTAGTGGATTCAGGTCATTGTCAAGTCATCTCTCCCTTTCACATTCCTGTCATTCCACGTGAACCAGTGCTTCCATCGCACTCCACTTCTGAGCTAAACCATCCTCACCACAGAAATGCTGTGATAAACTTGAAGCACATGCCGGCTGTAGAGGGTGGATAAAGTTCAGCTATCCCTTCCATGTTCTGTTAATCCATTGCAGCTAGTACGACCTAGACAGGTCGTCAGTCTATCATAGGGTGTATGCATTCATGAAAATAAAAGCTTAGGACCTGATTATTGCTCGCAAAGTTTTTTTTTTTCTTTCACTGGGGGCTTATATTGAAAGCCCACCACACTTCTCATCAATCTCTGCTTCCTCTCGTTCTTCTCCCACATCCAAATCCCACCTCTCCTCAGGACCCCTGCGCTGAATCAGCCCCCGGTTGTCATGGTGAAGTGCTCTTATACCAACAAAGACATGCATATTCTCTCACTCTTTCACTCCTCCTCCATTCAGAAAGGCAGTCGTCTCCTTCACATGAAGCTTTTTGCGGGTAAAACAGCTATTACACTTTGACTTTTTGCTGCGCGCTAAATTCAAAGTTCAGGGTCTTAGTACAAAAGATGTAGAAACTGGCAAAGATTTCTCAGCAATTTAAGATAACTGGGTAGTTGTAATTCTCTTCCAGAAACTTACCTTCTTCCAAATGAAAAGAAAATAGATAAGTAAATGCAAACCGCTAACTTGACGTTCAGCTGTGCGTCAGCGACTCAAATAGCATGGGACTTTCCACAGCTTATGTTTACGCACAGCTGGTTTGAGTTTTCCTGTGAGTCTGCCATGGGTGAAAGCAAAGCTCGCATTTGTTTCGCGTCGTGGAAGTGACAGTAAATGTATCCTCGTGGTGGATAGGTGACTGATGGATAGTGTGCTTGGTGAGATGCATTTACATTTTCAATGGCTCTAACGGACCGTCTGTGGTTACTCTCCAGTTTATGTCAGGTAAGATTAAGGCCTGCACAGATAAAATTCCTCTAGCTGCTGCTCTTTTTTCCCCAACTATATTTATACGATTTTGTTCACATTTTGAACTATAATTGCATAATGTAAACAAGTACTCTTTATCCCCCTTCAGGTAGTTTTGCTGACCTGTGAACAGCTTTTACATCCACTGGAGGTTGAAGTTGTTTTTGAGTCCTTCCCTATCAGTCAGGACGCAGACAGCTACACAGTCACCTGTAGATCTGCAGGTAACTTTCTGGTAAGAACAATAACAACCCTGTTCAGTATTTTATGCTTCTGTATAGCATTTTATTTTTGGTTGAGTTAATCTCTCGCTTTTTGTCTTGGCAGATTCACACAACAAGCATTGATAATTCAGCATGCTCAGCTGACTGCAGGATATCCTTGCAAATGACTGAGGACGAAAGGAAGTATAACATTGTGCTAAAAGCCAGCAGGAATGATACCTTGCTGGAAACAAAAACTTTTGATTTTAGTGAGTGTCAAATTCTACGTCTGTTTGACATTGCTGTTGTGGTATTATATTTGTTTTGTGATTTATTGATGTTAAGATCTTGACCCTTGTTTGTCTCCCCAGTTCCATTGTCCTCATCCTCCTTTCATGTATTCAGTACAGCTACTACTGTCCAACTAAAATGGACCCTTCACAGACAGCAGAGCATGTCCACTTTGACTCTACACAACATGCACACGCAATCTGTCATAGAAGTCTTTAACATAAACCCCTCAGAGGTGAATTCCAGGCACACGATACAAGGTCTTCAGCCTGGTACACATCTCAAGGCCGAAGTAACGGTGACTACATTTCTCAAACAACTTGGTGTCACCTTAAAACAGAAACTCAGCATTTTTCTGGAAACAGGTATTGTAAGCATTTGCTTTACAGAATCAAATGGTTTGATTACCAGCTGTGAAACTGATTGCAGGCATCTGTCTCCAGCTCAGTGTCCACAAGGCTGGTTGGCCAATGAGAGAAGCTGCTACAGTGTGAGAAGATCAGGTTTGAACTGGAGTGATGCGCAGCACAGCTGCACAGACCTGGTAGCTGGAAGCCACCTGGTTAACCTGAAGACCCCAGAAGATCTGCTGTTTGTATCTTCATACCTCCTCGCTGATGACAACCTGCTACTGCTGTGGACAGGACTTAATGATCAACAGGTAGCATGTTTTAACTGAAAGCAAAATTTTGCCTGAAAAAAAAAGAAAAAGAAATAAAAGAAACTTTGACAAGCAGCACATCACTTCAACTTCCTGTAGAGTGTTAATTAGTTGTATTAGGTGTATGGTAGGACACAAGTTTTAGAAAAATTCCACCTATTTAATAATTGTTTCTGTTTGTCACACTTAATGTCACACAATCCCTACTGGACACTTTCAACACAAAGGAATGTGTATAAAATGTTAAATGATACTCATTGTGGGTTCTTTTTTTTTTTTTTTTTTTAATGCATGTGTAGGGAAGTTTAGATTTTGTTCATTGCTAGAGTAAAACTATCTAGAAGAAAGTTCTGAAGGACTTTTCCACGTGAAGCTGTTTGCTCTGTAAACTGCAAAGCTTCCAGCAGTAGTCACTCCTTCAAGAGGGGGTTTGTTTTTGATCCTGTAATGACATTGAGCCGAGACTCATAATTTATCTCCTCATTCCACAGAAGGAAGGTCACCCTCTCTGGTCTGATGACTCGCCTTATAATCAAACAAACACCATGAAGAGTCTTCTACCAGCCAGTCAGACAGACTGTTTTGCCTTTCAGAGGAATGCCACAGGACCAGGATACTTTCTAATGCCATTCTTCTGTGACATTCCCTTACCCTTCATCTGCCAATATCAGAGTAAATTACTTGTGCAACACATCTTTATTGACCAGATTAAATACTGTGCCTACAATATTTAGGTATCCAGCAACATAGTCTCTGACTTGTATAAAAGATTAATGTACTTTTTTTTTACAAGATATTTATTTTATAACTTGGAAGTGTCACATAATTTTCTGCATGTATTGCTTAGTCTCAAGGTAGTTACACCTGATACAAAATACTCAATATAGATTGTTGCTGGTTATTGCTGTCTCTTAAATGCCCTTTAAGTTGCTAAGATGTTACACTTTCCCTTTCACAGTTCCTTCAACCCCTGCTTCATTCTCATTTGACCTGGTTCAGGTGACAGAGCAGCAGGTACAGCTTCGCTGGAGTGACCTCTCCCACTTTAACTTACCTAATCTGTCATCATTTAAGATAATACTCCAGTATCAAGAAAGGGAAAATAGCAAGCCCGGTTATATTGAAGAAGATGGATGCAGAGTACCAGAGGAGAAAAAGAAGACAAAAAGCCAGAAGAGTTCCAGAAAAATGATCAGGGTCCCTATTTCCCTCTCACTTAGAGAGGTAACCTTGACAGCTTTATCTCCAGGGAGCATCTACTCTTTCACCCTTCACGCCTCTCACCCTACTGGCCTCAGCTGGAGTTTGGGGAAAACACTTATTGCGTACATGAGTAAGTCTGATGACAACTTTCCACACATGTATAAGACTGAATACAACCAACAGATAATGCAGACAAGTACTAACTTCAAATGTTTGTGCTTTCCTTCTGTCAGGACCTTCTCCTCCACAGAACATTAGCATTGGCTCCATTACAGCCAGTCAGATTAGGGTCAACTGGATGCTGTCAGGTGCACAGTGTGTAGCTGGATGGACATTTGCTGTACACTGTGAAGACATGATTTCGAGGCAGGAGAGGTTAGTTAACAACATCTCCAGGGTGGTAAGGGCTGATGGGATGCATTTCTACTCAGCTGTGATTGGAGGACTTGAGTCTTACAGAAAACACAGGGTTGAAGTCTTTACAGTTACACGCCATGGGATTCGAAGCTGTGGACAGGTGCCTCTGACTTTACAGACCGGTAAGTGTTTACTGTACTAGGTTTCATGTCCGTTTACAAATTGTTTGGAAATTTATTGACGTCTATTAATAGAAATGTACTATCAAAAGTTAAAATGACAGTTAACATTCAATATTTAATAATTTATCTAGTGAGAATTTATTTGAAAATGTCAATAATTACAATATCATTAAGAAGAATAGCAACTAGTAAAATGATATTACAGATTTGTAGATTTGGAATGATTTCACATTAAAAATGAATGTTAGATGTCTGTAACTGAGTCTGAATTGAGGTCAATGGTAAAAGCTGACTGTAGCAGGGCAGCACACACACACACACACACACACATGTACGGTTTAACCAATTAATAAATGTTTAACACGACCAAGACATCCAGCCATGGCTGTCTGCTTCCATCTACATTTTCCCTCTCTGGGCCTTGGCTACTGCAGATAAAGACAGTGATGACACATGAGGAACAGCTGTGCTAATCTGTCTCACCTGCCACTGCTCCCTGAACCACAGCTGAGCCAGAGCCACACACACCACCACACTTACCAGTAGTACTAAAGTTACAGTAACCAGTTAATAGTTGATAGAGCAAGTAATGAACTGTTCACAAGTTGGCTTTGACTTCTAGCCACTCAAAAGGCAAGTGTTGATAACAACACTGATACTGATTAAAACAGCTTTTTTTTTTTTTTAATATAGTTTTATGAAATATTCCACTATATTGATACTATTCACTTCATACTTTTAAGGTAGTATTTTTAAAAAAGTTATGGAATTTATTGGTTGTTGGAAATACTTAAAAGATGGGTTTTGAGAAGAAAAATGGGACAAGCCAAAAAGACATACAAAAGGCAAAATATGAGAAGGCAGCAATGATGATACCTCCATTGGGCCAGGATACGTAATCAAAATTAAATTCTTTGCCTAACTCCTTGATCATGAACTTTCTGCTTCTAAAATGTTTTTGAGTCCATCTTCTGTAAGTGTTTATCAATGGTAAAGTTAAAAAAATCCACTATAGTCATTAGTGCATGCCCACACTGTAGAATATCTGAACAAAAGTGCACTTACTGCAGTGTTGCCCCGAGGCAAAAAACAATAGAAAACACAGTTTTAATATAGAAGTAATAACAAAATAAGTCTTAAAGTGATCAAAAACAGTTATTTACTTGTTATTACACAGGAGCAATTTTTTTTAATATTCCACAACATGTTGAAAAGTTATGTGCATCTTGCCAAATCCCGGGAGGGCCGTCCCACTCCTAATTAAAAGGTCAGATGCACTTCAACTCCACATTTTATTGGACACACACATGTCTGGTGATATTTCAAATTTTTTACCTCTTCAAAAAAGTTAAAGGGGCAGTGTGAGGACCAGATTTATGGGTTGTTGCCTCGGCAACACCATGCCATAGAGGGCTAACATGTAACCATGAAACAAACTTGGTTTATGAAACAGGTTTTGTTATATTTTGTAGTGATTGTCTTTTGGTTTTTGTTATGTTTAGATGTTATTTAGGATTATGTGGCTTGAGAGGGGAAAAAGCTCATTTGATTGACTCACAAGGATTTCGCTGTCAAGATGAAATAAACATAGATATATTTTCCCATAATACATATTTTAGTAAACAACTATTTTCTGTATATCTGGCCGCACATAAATGTCAAAAGGTAGAGGCAGGCTATTTCCTGGTTAAAAAAACTATTTTGATGTTCAGTTATACGTCTTCACATCCAGATTGGTTGATATATTTTCCAAATGACCTGTCAGTGAATTATTCTGATTGAAATTTATTGATCTTGAGAACAATGTTTTTTTGCTAGGTATGTTTGTGATAATTATAATATTTCTATAGTTCTGTTATTAATAATGAAGGCATGAATGGCTAGAGGTGTGCTGATCTGTCCTTTCAAACCAGACTAAAGAAACTGTAGATGAACTAAAATGGTCAATGCATGACTCTTTATCCCAGGTCTGTTGACAGTAAATAATGCATGTTTTACCTCCTAGCGGTGAAGCCTCCTTCTGGTCTGGTGGTGTTCAGCATGGGGACAAACCTGTCACTTTGCTGGTCCACTCCACCTGATGATCCTCCAGATGGTTATTACGTCACATCCCACCCACTTAATAATCTTACTGCCTCTGTACTTTGGATAAACCAGTCCAGCTCTGATGCACTATGGGAAGACAAATCCATTTGTGTTTATCTGGGAACATTTACTCCTGGTCAAACATATGAAGTGGGTGTCATGGCTTTGAGGGGAAATGACAAGAGCGAGCTGTCCAGTACCATCCACACCATAGGTCAGATGGAGGGAAAAAAAAACTTCCCATGTTGATGTTCGTTTTTACTCACTGAAACATTTTCTAATGTTCCTCTACTTTTTTCATTTGTCTGTGTTTGTGTAGCTCCAATGCCAGTGCAGGTAGCAGTCCCTCTTTCTGTGGGGACAAACTATGCACAGCTATTCATTCAACTTCCAAGGGTGGGGCTGATTGATGGAGTCAAAGTGTGTGCCTGTCCTGGAGTTTGTGACAGTTTGTGTAAGGGATCATGCAGATATATGTGTGACTGGCATTCCCTCCCTGCTGATGTTCCTACTGTAACCATTAACAACCTTAACCCAGGATCACAGTACCAACTCAGGGTATACAGCACCACCCGACAGCAGACAGGACCTCCTTACTACACCAACCCCATCAAAACAAGTGAGTTATCTGTTTATGATCAACATCTAAGCCAACCCTTCTTTAAAATATTAAGATTAACGGAAAATGTAATCAAATCATAGCATTATGTGGAATTGGGGATTTGAAAGTTCATTTCAACATAATGACAAAAATAAAAACAAAAATAAAATGCATGACCCAAAAAATAAAGAAAAGGTATAAAGGATCCCCAGGAGGAAAACACTGGAGTTAAAAAAATAAAAACAAGAATAAATAAACTTAGAAACATTAAGAACTGAGTGACATAAATAAAAATACAGATAAAGGAGTTCAGGAAAAAAAAAATAAATAAAATAAAATAAAAAAAATTTACTTGGGTAACAATAAAACAATAAACAGTAAAACAATAAAGCAGAAAGCCATTTAAATAGGTGGTATAAATGATAGAAAAATATATGATTAAATAAGTGAAAATCTAAACAATAACATAAAATTAATATATAAGCTAAGCTAAAGAGAAAGGTCTTAAGCCTGTTTTTAAAAACATCAACAGTCTCTGCAACCCTGAGAGTCTCTGGCAGGCTGTTCTACAGTTGAGGCCTGTAGTTGTGGAACAAGGCCTCACCATAAGCCTTGGTTCTGACTTTGGAAACAACTAAAAGGCTGGTACCAGAGGATCTCAGGGTTCACTAGTGTTCATAATCTAAAAGCAGGTCTCATAAATAAGAAGGCCCAAGACCATTAAGACATTTATAAACAACTAAAATAACCTTAAAATTAATCCCAAGAATTTGGGGTTATTTTGTTATTTGTGATGAGATTTATGAAGTAGAGTGTTCTGGCCTGTTTAAGTGTATTATTGTAGATTTGGAGTTCATGTTTTTCTCCTTTTCCTGTCTGCTCTCCTGTACTTTCTTTTCAGCTTTCCAATTTACTCATTTCTCCATGGTGTTTTGGATGTTCTTTTGAAAGTTTTTGTTTTAAGTTTTGAGTCAATATCCTGTTGTTAAAATTACCTACAGTAAAATCGCATGATGCAGGTAAAATCTGAGCAGGAGTTTGGTGTAAAATGTGAATGAAATTTGCAGCCACTTCAGAAGTAATAAATCATTTCCTCACAGTTCTCACCGGGGCCTCCTGTTGGATAAAACTGGTGATGTTAAAAAACACACAGTAGTGGTCTGACACAGCCAGGGCAACAACAGAGGACACACCAGTGGAAAGGCCATAGGTTATGACCAGGTCCAGGGTGTGTCCTCTGTTGTGAGTAGGCACAATGATAGGCAGCCGTAACATATTAAAAACCCCCAACATGGCAGAGCCAGCTGTAACATCATCTGTGATTTAACTGACAAAACTGATTATACACAGCCATTAACAAATGTAAACACAGAGTTAAATTATATGGCAGATTTCTGCTGAAACAGATCAACACAATCTTGTCATTTTTGTTGATTATTGTTTGTGACTGGGCCTGATTGTTAATAAAAAAAGAAAGGCTTTTTTTTACTCTACTGTTTTCTTCATGCTTATTTGGCTTCAGTTGAAAGCACTTTTCACTTTATTTTATGCAGATTGCATCATTCATTCATTCATTCATTCATTCATTCATTCATTCATTCATTCGCTTATTCCATGACGGGTTGCAGGTAAGCTGGAGCCTATCCCAGCATTAACAGGTGAAAGGCAGGGTACACAAGGTCTACATGACCAAGCACCTGAATACATCAGGGATCTCCTACAGCTCTACGTGCCCAGCAGGTCCCTGAGATCGAGTTATCAAGATCTGCTGGTTGTTAAGCCAACACGGCTGAAAACTAAGGGTGACAGAGCCTTTGCAGCAGTGGCTCCTGCCCTCTGGAACTCCCTTCCTCTAAGCCTGAGAGCTGTGGACTCCATGATCTCTTTTAAAAAGCAGCTAAAAACACATCTTTTTAAACTTGCTTTTACTTAGTTTTATTTGTTTTTATTCTCTGTATTACTGTCATTTAGTGCTTTGTCTTATTGTTAAGCACTTTGTGATTTTTATCTTGAAAGGTGCTATATAAATAAACATTTACTTACTTACTTACTTACTTACTTACCCTGGACAGGTCGCCAGTCCATCGCAGGGCCAACACATAGGGGACAAACAACCCCTCACACTCTCACTCACTCCTAGGGAGAATTTAGAGTCATCAATTAACCTAACATGCATGTCTTTGGACGGTGGGAGGAAGCCGGAGTATCCAGAGAGAACCCACGCATACACGGGGAGAACATGCAAACTCCACACAGAAAGGCCATTTGCATCAGTCAAATTTAAAATGGATTCCTCCCTAAAATTGGCACCACATCACTGCTTCTTATTTTGAGTGATTTAAGGGGATATGATCTAGAAATGATAGAGGTCTGCATTGTTAGACCAGACTGTAAGACTGTAGGACTGCATTATGCATGATTGTGAAACAGATGTTTCTTGTATGGTAGATGTGTCTCTTTATAATCTATTGTTATAAACCATTGAACATCTTATTTTAAAGTCATTTTGTGGCAAGCTTGTGTTACAGAATTTATTTCAATTTTAAATCTATTTAGGAAACAAATATGTTCAATTAAGTTTTGATTAACACATTTTTAAATAAACTAAATTAATATTTACTGTAAGCTGAAGGACTTGCTTGTCTTAGCTGAAGGACATTAGTATTTTTAGTATGTTTGAGGAATATTTACAGTGTAGACTGTGGTGTATGATCTGTGGTTTCAGGTCTGGCTCCTCCCAGCAGAGTGAGGGAAGGACTGGTGACGGAGTCATCTGTTGAGCTGCTTTGGGATGCAGCTGAAGGACAAGCTCAAAGCTATGAGGTTGTTTGCCTCAACTGTGGTCACTCACTTAAGGTAAACAAGGAAAATATAATGTAATATGTCATTTTCCTAGTCTCTTTAAGAAGCAGGGGGCATTTGCAAAAAGCACTGAAGGATCCAACAATATGAAATCAGATGCACAAAGCACTAAGTATTTTTTTAATACCTTATATTTAAATACTGTATTTAAAATAATTGTAGGGAGATTATTTGCATTACACATTTAGGGAGAAGACTATATGTTTTGCAGAGCTGTGCTATCTGTTCACAATCAAATGGCTTATGAATTGCCTTAAGAAAGACACTAATCAACAGTTGCAGGCTGGTTGTGGGCACTTGCATCCATGTTTTTTTTTTTTTGTTTGTTTGTTTTTTTTTTATAACATATTAATTTATGCTCAAATGTAATCTTTCTTTCCTTCTAATTAGCGATTTTACTGCAGGACCTGCAATCATGCAACGAGTCGACTTCATTGCGTATTTGAATTTTTTGCTGCAGGTTCAGAAGGTGTTCGGTCAGAGTGCAGTGTTTTCTAGTCTGAGTCCAGGCTCACTCTATCACTTTACTGTGCGGACAGAGAAGGAGTCCTTCGCTGACAGCTTGCCTGTCACAATCAATATCACTGCTGGTAAACACACAAACACAGAAACACTCACAGAAACACTCTCAAGCACTTCTCCATCTTTCATTTCTAACATGCATTTGGTTTTAATGTGGCAGCTCCAGGCCCAGTGGAGGTCTCTCTTGTCAATAAAACCACATCATCCATATGCATTAGCTGGAGTACAGCCAGGGGTCTGGTGAACACACACATCCTGTCAATCAAAAACAGGACATCCATTCAGGAGCTGATCATTTCTAATCCAGAGCCCAGGTCAGTCTCACCCTTGTCAGCCTCAACACAAATTAAAAGGAGTTCTGGTCAAAGTGTGTGCTCAAAAGCTCTTATTACTGAAACTATGTGCATTAACAGATTATATAGCTTTGAAGACCTTGCTCCTGGAAGCCAGTACACCATTGAAATGATTACCACCAGTGGGGAAAGACGAAGTAAACCCACTACTATAATCCTTTTTACCTGTGAGTAAGCTACATGCTAACTGTACCAAAATGTTGGTTCAATTTGCACCTCATGGGCAGATGTTTAATATGTAAGAACATCCATTTAATTGAAGAATTATTTTGTAAGGAAATAAATAGTCAGAAATGAACAGAGAAAATTAAACCACTGATGGTCATATATTACATTGAGATTCAGATTTGTATAATTTTTATTACAATTTGGTGACAACACAGAATCCTGTTTATGCATAATCAGACATTTCATTTTGGGCTTTCTGTCCTGATGTTTTGGTGTCCTCCTTGGCCTGCCTGTATGTTTGCTTTAGAGTCATTCATTTAGTTTGTACGTGAACTATATTTTTAGACAAAAATGAATGGGAAGAACCAACATTGTTCTCTATACTCCAAGATGAAAGTTCTTCCTTAAGGGATTTTATAATCCTTTATATTGTTTCCACTGGTGCCATGTTTCCTGTCGATCAGTTGTCTGCAACAGCTATCTAAACTCTGCTAGCATTCTCTTTAGCTGTACACTCTTTTTCATATTTAAATGCAAATTAAAGGTAGATGAGGTTTGTATCACAAAGCCAAAATGTTTACTTATTAAATCATTTTTTTTATTATATCTGTGTTTTATTTTATTTTATTTTTTATTTAGATACAAATTTGAATAAATATCCTTTTGGTTTGTCAATTCCATAATCTTTGCCAAGGAATGCACTATCTCTAGTAGGCTACTGTTCAGTTTGGATTCTCATGTTTTGTCATCTACAGCATCTCTCCCTGCTGGTTTAAAAACTGCTGACCCATGAAAAAATATTATAATTGGAATATGATTAGGTGTAAGTATGTGGTACCACCTTTCTATGTGTTCTTATTTTCCAGCTCCAGAGGTGCCACAGGATGTGAGTTTTTCAGAGCAAGCTGTAACATTTGTGTTTGTCACCTGGAGCCCACCACCAGGACAGGTAGAGAAGTACAAGGTAAGATGTGCAGGATCATGTATCTGTGTAGGATCACATCAACAGAGAAAGACAAGGTATGGTAGATTATTATGTCATAACCCCATAAAGATGTCTATACAGGAACAAAAATACTCCATAACAAAAGAATGTCACTTAACTAAGTTGATGGTTACTTAGCAACTGCTGTTGGAACACAAAAGATTAGGTTACCAACCCTTTAAAGATATATGACCTTCAGAGAGCCTAAGCCAGGAAGAATGACCGAGCACATTACAAGTGCACAAAGCTTAAGTCAACAAGTTGTTTTTTTAACATATTTTAAAAAGAGATGTTAAAAACTTAAAGGATAAACAAAGCTAAATTTATATTTAAAGTTATATTTTTACTGTCATAAGTTGGAAGGTTCTGAGATCTTTGTGTTTTCTTTTTTCAGCTTCTTTTTGGCCTGCTGTCATTGGACAGGAAGTCATGGATTGAGGAGCTTGTCCGGAGCACAAGCTATGAGATCAGGGATTTGATCCCAGGGTCAGACTATGGTGTCAGTATTCACAGTGTGCTGGGTTCAGACATTAGTCAGGCAGCAAACAGACAGTTCAGCACAAGTAAGAGATGCAAACACACAGTCCAAAACACATTGCCCTAAATTCTGCAGCTTGTGATGTTTACTTAATCAGAAGATACTTCCCTCATAACAGGAAACAGAAAAAAACAACTGGTAAATCGTGTAAGCTGAACTTCTAAAACTGTAAATATGTCTTTCAGGTCCAGCAGGAATATGTGCCCTTCGTTTAGAAAACACAAACTCTTCCTCTGTCACTGTCAGCTGGGTCAATTCACCTGGAGAGTTTGACTTCCACAGAGTCACTGTGGCCAATGCTTCAGTCACAAAAACACTTACAATACCTAAAGAGGAGCAGGTTGCCGTGGTTACAGGTCTGCTAGATGGTTGCAGCTACAACTTGACTGCTGAGAGGGTGAGAGGAGTGGCAGCAGGAAATGCAGCCTTTCTGACTGTAACCACAGGTAGATGATATTACAAGGTCAAACACTATTATTCCTACCTGGTCTTATCATGTCTTCAATAAATTACCAAAACTTTCCCCCACAGCTCTGACTCTGTCTTTCCCTTTTCTGTTCTTCTTGAGTGCCAACCCATGTGCGAGGGTTTCGTGTGGTGAATGTATCTGCACGTGCTTTCTCGATACGCTGGCAGCAGGCAGTGGGGTGTGTGGATCATTACCAAGTGAGCCTGCTACCAAACCAGGGAAAAGTCATATTTTACCCTGCACATGACGGATATATTCAGGTACACACACTGTTTTGAAATAAGTACAGATAATGTAGTGTAAAAATGCAAACAAGTGGAAAAGTACAGTTTACCTAAATACCATCAGGGCAATTAATAACTGTCATTGCTCCATTGTTAGAGCTGACACTGTGTCTAAATACTGCATCAACAAAGCATGCACAAATTCTCAAACATATAAAAGCACTCCTCCCATTCAAAGAAGTCCCACCCTGTACCAGCTCTTTGCGGCTGCCAGGTGTCTGATACCCCCCAAAATGTAACCTTACACACACCAGATTACACACACACACACAGACACACACAGACACATAGAATACTGAGCACAGAGTTGAGTAACAGATCTCATTATTTATTAAGTTGCCCTCATGAGCTCAACCCTGAATCATTCATTTGCTTAAGCAGCTCTCCCAAGAGAGGCATACAGTCAAGAGGTAGAGCATTAGCCTTGTGCTAATGAAAGAATCCACTGCCCTAACGTACTAACCACTAAAATTCAGGAATAACTCAAGACCAAGATTTGTTTTCATCCAGTGCCTGGACAACTCATCTTTTTTGCATTTTATTCATGCCAAGAACCAGCCTCCAGACGTGGAGTTCCTCTTGTTCTGCTCACAGGATTGCCTGTAGACCACTTCTAACTTTAACAAACTAATGCTGGATGCAGATACTGGTGATGCCTCTACCCTGCTGTGACTAAACTAAAACTAACTCTGGTATCCAGCATGGCTCTCTACTCAATCATCTTGTTGCTTGCATTCTACCTTGGACAGGTGCACTTACAGGTAAGAACCTAACTGAATATCTGGCACTTACCCACATACTCTTCATGTACATAACATGACTGCACTAATCCTTCAGCCAGTTCTTGTGTAAAAAAGAGCAGATGCAACCAAATAAATAGAGATGCTGTTTATGTTGACTGCATGTACACACAGATGCAGAAAATGCTTGGTCATATTTCAGGATGCATCTTAAGGTGTTAGCATACTGCCACCACCCAATACACTGAAGGCTACAACATGAACTCTACCCAAAACGTTGCATTACAGAATACACTGCAAATATGTTTCAGGCATAAATATACAAGCAGGTGCAACTACAAGCTGTTAACCATTCATTTCCACCCACCTTCATACTGATACAGATGGCTTAGTAGAGTGGTGGTCATTCATTCATACATTACATAATAAAAAATATGGTATATAGTCACATGTAATTTGTCATTCAGGGTATTTTGAGTGTTGCTTATTTGTTTAATTGTTAAAGTTCATGTAAACTGGGTGGAACAAGGCCAAAGTAATAAGAGCCTATTCAGTGTTTGTGCTGATCTAGATTGCTTTCTTTGAAATAGGGAAAATAGGTCATTGGCCTTGGCAAAAGAAACTGTCCTTAAGTTTATTCTTGCTGCTGTTTAACCCTGTCTTTACTGGAGACCTTGAGCTGTAGCTTTTTTGTTTTTTACATTTTAATATATATAAATGCAGACTATGCCATTTCTCTAAGGCTTCCAAGAATTCCACATTGATTGAGAGGCATGGCTGGTAGCTGTGTCTACATACCTTGTGATTACTGTTTTAATAAATTAAGTCAACCTTCCTTTGATAATTTTTTCAACAGGTTTAATAATAATACTGCCATGGACTTGTTGTCATAAGTATATACTATGCTCTCTAATTTATAGTCACTTGTTGCTGGAGACCCACTATGTTTTGTTGTTCAGTTTTGGCTTTCAGTTTTAGAGCTATTACAGAGTTTGTCTTTTTTCCAGCTGAAAATTTACAAAAATGAATTGGTCTTAGAGAATTTTTCAGATTTTTCAGTGGAATATTGAACTTCTTGGCTTTTGGAAATGGTGTTAGACTGAACTGTTGATTACAAAATATTCTTTTCAGTTCATAATATGATACTGAAGAAAAAAGACCAATAGTTGTAATCCCACGCTTATATAGATTTATAAATTCTGATGAAACTGAGCTGAGAACAGAGCTTCATTTGTTCCTGATTTATTTCATAACCAAATCTCACAAAATACCATCTGGTAGGTTTTGTGTAATCAAAACAACAACAATCAGATACCTCCTGCCTCCGCTTTCACACTGGTTGGTCAAAACAGAGACAAAGCCTAAACAAAGATGCAACAGCAAATACCATGTCTTGTATAAAAAAATGTTTTAATTGATTTTAAAATGAATAGTTAAATAAAATCTGGTTTAAAGTCCATTAAACAAAGACACACTTCAGTGAAGTGAACATTCTCAGCTGTCCGGTCATACATTCCTGCTGGAAGGTTTTGTGTGCACATGTGATGTGATGAGCTGTGTTGTGCTCCTTCCACAGGTCAATGTGGTGAATGTGAGTCCAGGGACACAATACACTGTGACAGTCACTGCAGCCTCCTCTTCTAACATCAGCCCTGGAGTCAGCCGCATGATCAATACCAATGAGAGTGGTGAGACGATCACTAATGTCACAACACACACTATGTGTGTGATAAAGCACATTTGGACTTTTATCTGCTATGTGCCCTGCTGTTTTATTTAGTCACTGTATGTATGGTATACACATGCACACCCACTAAAGAAGGGCACAGAAAAAAGTGGACTGGTGTGTGTGTGGGTGAGTGTGGGTGTGTATACTTCCTTTACTCTTTAATTCCTTTTAGGTAACTTAAGCCGGGGCTTTTGAACCACTGGATGAATGGGTCTGCAGTGAATGTCAGTGAAATGCCACTGCTGTGTGAAGCCTTATTCATCAGGGTTCAGACTAAAACAAGTTCTTGAAGGCCACAAACACAATACACACTCCCATACATGCACACAATCAGAGAAGCAGTCCACCAAAGACAACAGTGCCGTTCTTCAAATTAAAGTGGTACTTTTAATCGTTTGGTGATTTTGTTTGAATGTTTGTTTAGGATTTTAAGTTTTTTAATTTCATTTAATTTCATTAATAAGAAGACTGGAAGCAAATTCTGCTAGCTGAAACTATTTTACCCAACAGACTGAAAAGATTGGATAAGACAGTAGACATATGTTGAACCATCAAAACCATTTGGCTCAGTTGTTCATGGTTAGCACACAGCTGTTATTCCAGGTGTACTGGGTAATATAAAATCTTCTGGTTACTGGTGTTCACACTCCATCACACACTACCCACTCTTCTTTAGTTCCAGGTTCCCCTTTAAGCCTTGAGGGAGAAGCTGTTGGCTCTAATGGTATTATGCTTTCCTGGATCATGCCAGCCGATGCAAAAAATATTGATGGATATGTCATCAGGTAATTTCCTGTTGCATTACACTCTGAAGTATGGGATTTCCAACCATAGAAGATGCATTCAAAGTCTAAAGTTCTGCAGTGGAACCTTTTTAGATAAAGTACCAAGTAGTATCAGAAACAGTTTCGTAAATAATTTGCCCCGCCAGAGCTATTTTTTAAAATATCTCAAAATTATCTCAGCTGCATTAACTATTTATCAGTATTTCGTTTCTTTTGTTGTAGTTTGAAACTTTGTTTAAGGGCAGCATATATCATGGGCTTTTTGTGAAGCTGTTTACATATAACAAATCACATTATTACTGCCTCTGTGTTTGCATTATAAAGTAAATTGACAAAACGAAAAATGTAACTTTTCAACTTGTACTTGATAAAATAGTCTATTTTAGAAAAATAATTAGCTTACATTAACAAATGGCCGGTTCAGAGCAAAACACTGAAACAGATTTTAACCAGTAAGTATTTGGAGGGGAATACTAGGGCCAGCAGCAGCAGAACAGCTAATTTAGAACGCTAACATCAGTCAAACTATTGACATGTGTTATCTCAATACTTTCAAGATATTTAGACACTGTAAGATCGATAGTTTCTATCCAGTAATAATATAAGACACTCATGTCAGATTTGCATGACCTCACATTTGCATGAAACCATGCAAATGTGCCGGGCTGAACCCATCTGAGGCCTTCACAGCTGAGTTCAGTCACATCTGTGTTTTACAGCCAACTTGATTAATAAATGTTGAAGGATTTTTTGTCTTTTGAAACAAGAAAGAATAAAGGGTGCGCTAGAGTTATGAAAAAGATGGCGGAAGCGAATTTTAATTTTACTTCTTAATAAATGAAAAATAACACAGCTCATATCTAAAATGGCCCGATTGATTTCCTTTTGCACAATGCTGCATCAGATTCAACAAACAAATCAGTGAAATGTGCAATAAGTTAGTATAAATGCAGTGTCAAAAAATGTGCAATGGTATAAAAAACGTGGCATTGATATAAAGTTGCATGGATCACAAACCAAGTGAGGTACAGTAACTTTCCACCACTGGCTGTTCTGCATCTGAAACCACAAGTTTGTATATGTTTTTCTGCATCACTCAAACCCATACTGTTCATAAGTAATGAGTTGGGATGAAAGTATTTCAAATGTGAACTTTTTTTTTTTGTGTAGGTACAAGGAGGTGTGTCCATACCCCGATCTTGCTTTCACAAAGGTGACTAAATACCTGGACATACCTGAGACTCTGCTCACTGACTTCACCTCAGGCTCTACATACCACATACAGGTAGAATAAATGATTAATGATTTAAGATTTAATACGGCATGTTGGAAGATGATGGAAAACAGTAGAAAAGTAATATATACAAAACAAATACAGTCAATACAACTGTTGGCTAGGGGTGTGTATTAATCTTATTATTCAATAGATACACACCAAAGTAACAACAACCCCTTGTGTCTCATAACAAATATTGCTGGAAACTGTCCTCGTGCATTATCATGTGAATGTGACAGAGATCCCACAGGACTGGGCTATTCTCTTGACCTGGCTGAATACTGGTAATTGATCCTGATTGCATTATTAATTGAGTAAACAGATCTATGGATCAGCCCAGGCTGTTTCCACTGTCTGTTGTCGCTGAGCTTGAATGTGATCATGCTTATTAGTTTTCAGAATTCATTAACCCACAATGACCCTCATAGAAATGGACTTTGAGAGACTGACACACTTGCTGATTATCCTGCACATACTGCATTTTTCTGTGCATACATGCATGCTTATCCATGTGTGTGTCGCTGTATCATACTACTACATCTTCCCTGCAAGTTGGCCCTGCAATCCACGTACACAGTTGCTTACAGGTTTTCTTCCTAGATATAGCCTACTAATGCTTGTCATACTCTAGAGGCAAATCTTGCATGAGGTCGATCATTTGCACCTCCTTTTTCAATAAGCCAAAAAAAATATACAATATATCACTCCTGTCCACAGAAATTACCTTGTTTGATGAAAGCTCTCAGAGCTAGTGTTACTTTTTAAGAAAAAAATAGCAGAAAATCTTTTTCTGTCTTGTTTCAAGTTAGTGTATTCTGGTGATAAATATACAGTGACTGAGATTAGCATGTGAATGGGATATGGTATCTGCTCTATTGACTAGGATATGAATTAATCATAAGGAAGCACACCATCCATCTCTCTTTTTCTTTAGGTAGCAGCTTTGTCTACAGCTGGAATAGGAGCATTCAGCAAACCTTTATACATAAAGACAGCTGAGTCACGTGAGTACTTCTAAATATGTACAAGCTCTTGCAGCATGATCCCTGCATCCAAAATAAAAGTAGTGAATGAGTGAACTTGTGTTTCTGTGGATTTTCTGCAGCTCCAGGCCTGGTGACAAATCTGACGGCGTATGCTCATAACCACTCCTTTGTAATGGTTACCTGGTTCTTGCCACACCGCATCAATGGTCTCATCACAAAGTTTGCTGTCAAGGCGAAACACGCCCGTACAGGAAAGACAGTCCGCATACTGGAGGTCAACACAGAGGACATCATGATTGGAGCGCTGCCTCATTGCAATGTACTATCCCATTATGTCTTCTACATTATACTGTTATTTAAAGGTTGTGACATCATCAGAATTATAAATACTTCTTCAATGTTTGTCCTTTAATGCTTATCCTCCCATTTATGTCCCCCATGATTTTATACGTCCAGGATGCGGCTGAAATTTTGTCACGTGCAACTCTCAGTCCCTTGGAGATAACAGCATCATCTCCACCCATCACCCTCTCTGCTGTGCCCCCTGCAGCCTCTTGGCGTGTGCCCATATCAGTAGGAGTTGATCAGCTGCAGCCTTACACTGCCTATCTATTTGAGGTGTCTGCCTTCACCTCAGATGGAGAGGGACAGATAGCCTCCACTATGGTCCGCATGCCAGAATCAGGTGTGGACAAAAAAGAATTATCTTTTTGCTTCTAACACAAAGCTTTTTGTTCAGTCTGTGCACTCATAGGTTATCAGCATTTATAATGTCATCTGTATTTGTGAATGACAGCTCCAGAAGATCCGCCACAAAACATCTCCATTCTGAATATGACATCTAGATTCATTTCTGTGGCCTGGAATGCTCCCATCATCACCACTGGAAAGTTCACCTACATGCTCTACCTTTATGGACCTACAGGTTATTAAATATTGACTAAAGAATGCACCCATGCATATAAAGTTAATACTCTAACATAGGATTCACACAACTCATTTTTTTCCAGGTTTTTTGTATGAAAACAGCACTTGGGACATGCGTTTTGCCTTTACTGGTTTAACTCCCTACACAAGGTATAAAGTTGTTGTCCGAGCAAAAGCTGCAGGAGAGGTGGGTCCAGCTGCACAGGAGGTAGTAATGACACCTGCTGAAGGTCAGTGCACTCATAAAGTGATGTACTGACACATCTCTTGGATTTAGCTTAATCTCCGTAAATATTTTTAGAGCTATGAATTAACAACATCAACAGTGCATGCTCATATTAAAGGTTTATTTTGTTTCTCTGTGTATCTGTGTGGCTGTTTGTGTGAGTAGCACCCAGTGCAGTGCAAAACCTAATGGCCATGGCTGAGGATTCAGTTTCAGTTCGTGTGAGTTGGAGAAGCCCTGCCCAGCCCAATGGTCTCATAATCCAGTACAGGCTGCAGGTCCTAGTGGATGACAATTTGCTGCAGGACATCACCCTCACTGCAGAGGTTAGGCAGATGTTGCTGTCACCTCAGCTTTATGTCAGTCGCAGCTCAGCACTGTTAAAAATTATGTGTTATTTCTGCTTAAATTGTTGGGTGTCAATGAAGTGTTAATCATAATATACTTACCAGACATACTGAAGATAAATGGTCCAGCTGATATGATTTTAATGTGTAAATTATGAATAGCTTCAAGCTAGATATTTGATGAGGGTGATAATCTAATTAACAACACCACAATCAATTATAGCTGCCAAAAGTGATGAGGAGCTCTGTCATTATCCTTTTCGGTATGATGTGATATTAAAAACATATTAGCACCCTCAAGTATCATAATGGCTCAACAACTTCACCAGTTTGCTACTAAGCTTTAAAGAGTCAGCATTATTGGCCTACAGGAATTACAGATTAAGCAGAATTATACAGCTGCTATAAAGAATGTGCACCAATGTCATCAATGCACAGAATTGTGGGAGAAATCACTATTTTGGGTGTACCCGCCATCTATTTACATCAGTTCAGCAGTGACTTTCCTCTCTTTAGTCTCCGCCTTATTCGGAATTTCTGACAAGAATTTCATCCCATCATTTTTTTTTTCTTGGGTCGTGTAACCGGTTGCAGCAGCAGCTTTGTGATCAGCGCACAATAAGGTACCGTTTCTGTCGCAATGCAGTGAATGTTGGATAAACACATCCCAGAGAACAGTGGACTCCTTCAGAAACTTTTCCAGGTGGCGTGGTTTTGGCTGACTGTGGTTTGGATATAAAGAACAGTTTGGGGTTTATGTGAGCAGCTATGTCAGCAACATGTCAGCTATGAATGGGAAGATGAGAGAACTGGTGAGATGGCAGTAATGGTGGTAATAATAAGTTTTTCTGCATCGTAACGATTCTTCACTTCACTTCTCTTGTGAGCTTATCGCAGTAAGGATGTTTCAGCGTGTTTTAAACATGTTTTTAACAGTTTACTAGTGAAAAACCTGAAAGCGTTGATAAAAACAGTTGCCGGGTGCCCCTAAAATGGCAGAGAAAGGCGTGGTTACATCATGTGCGCATTCTCTATAACCACTTCCAGTATTTATTTACCTTTACATGCTGTGCTAGAAACATTTCTACTGCCAGGTTTTTTTTGTCATTAAGTTTATTATAAAAAATACATGTACATATATATCTACATCTGCAACACGTGAGTCATTTCTACTGCCCACCATCAGTAAAAATACTGACTGCTCTTGGGAACAATTTTAAGATATCTGTCCTAGATTATTTATGAGTGAACAGCAATAAATGTTTTTTTCCATCTTTTCTCCTCCTATTATTTAATATATGTAAATGCTCTAATGATCTAAAAATTCAGCAAACTTTAAGAAAGTAAAAAAAAACTGAAACAGGCAGGTGTAGGAGCACTTTAGTTTTTTTTTCTTTTTTTTTGTCATCCCAAAATTCCTAAGATTCATATTTTGTCCACATATGAAAAATTGAATATAAAGCAAGGAATCTATATATACTTTCAGCAGCTACAACAAAATTATATTGCCTATAAATTGATGTTTCAGTGTTAATGTTCTAATTATGTCATATCAAGTAGTAATTATCTCAGTGCTATACTTTGAATAATAACACTACACATTACTGCACCTATTTACTTTTACTTAAGAAGGATTTTTTATTTTTTATTTTGAAAGTACACATTGCTCTAGTGGTGTTTGTACTTTTTAAGTCACCAGTGTGAGTACTGCTTATACCACCGCTTACATATGATTTTGTGTCAAGTATTTATATATTTCAGAGCTGAAGAGCCAAAATGATTGAGAAAGAGTGCTATTCTTTCTTCCCTCAGAACACAACTGATTTATATGAAGATGAAACATTTCCTCCTGAAGTCCATAACAGTGCCAAGAGGAGTAAGAGAAATGCTCAGCTCAGTGTCATCACATCTCCACCGACTTTCACAGCAACCATTTCTGACCGCACACTGCCCACCAGCATGACTGCTTCCAGCTTCACACACTCTAGACATCAAAGCGTGGATCACATCGCTAACACTGATGCTCAACCAACTACTGACAAGCCCGAACCTGGTTATGATTCCAAATCTCAGTCATCTGACAGTACAGGCTTTAGGACTTCTGCTTTTTCTGTTACCTCTATGCCAACTGGTACGCTTCCACCCTGGCTGACAGACCAATCCCACATAGAGAAGGTGACGTCACACACCTCCACTTTAGAGGTGACACCAGGCCAGCTGCGCTTGCCTGTACATGATGCTTTAGTGACGGGGCACTATTCAACACGCAGTGCAGAAGTATCTGGAACTACAGGTGGGTTAGCATTAACTTTAAATGCTGCCTCTGGTAAGTTTTCTTCTACAAACAATCTCATAAAAAATAATGTGCTTATAAATCCTATGTGTCCCTATATCTGTATAAATGCTTCAGGTGTAACAGTGAGAGAGGAAGTAATGGACATTTTGTCTGAGGAGTTGTCTTACTTGGTGTCAGATCTGAGCCCTTTTACCGAGTACACATTCAGAGTCACTGCTTCCACCACTGTGGGAGAGGGTCCTGCTACAGATATCACAGAGAAGACCAGGGAGCAGGGTGGGTGGGCACTTTACACTTTCAGTAACTTCATAACTCATTACAACAAAAAAGTAAATGATGCAAGAACTTTTAAAAAGTATAAAATTACTAAGAATGTGTTTGCCTAGAATTATATCTTGTATCGTGCATGTCTCCAGTCCCCAGCTCTGTTCTTGAAGTGTCTTATCAAAACATAAGCTCCACCTCCATACTAGTGAGCTGGGTGCCACCGCTCACTCCCAATGGACGGATCACACATTACACTGTGTACGCTTTCAAACTGCCTGAGAATCAAGCCCAGATGTGGGTTTCTGACACCACAAGCATACTAATAACAGGTAGAGATTATTCTTGAAATATGACAATATACACCAACTGCTGGTCTTTGTGATTAATTTGATAATCTTTACAGTGCAGGTATTATACTGAATGTCTTTTTTTTCTCTTCTATTATGTAGATTTGGAAAAATACACTGGCTATAGGCTGCGTGTTGCTGCATCTACTGCTGTGGGAGAGAGCTCTCTGTCAGAAGAGGATGACATTTTTGTCTACACCTTGGAGGATGGTATGAGCTGACCGCTGATTATATACATGAACAAATACAAAGGTTAAAGCAATTATCTGAGTTGGAGTGGTGATGAAAAATGAATTATTACTATAAAAAGCCCTTGAGAGTGTTGACCATCACATTGAGCATCATCAAGAATTCATTTTTCAGAATGTCATACAATTAGCATTTGCACTACTGTGTCAAGTTGTCATGTTTTACTGCCATTGTAGTAAAAGGATGTGAACCCTTCTGGCACTTCTGATGTCTATCTCCTTTACAGAGCCTGACTCCCCCCCTGAGAACCTCACAGTGGTAGAAAGCAGCCCCTCAACTGCCACTCTGACCTGGTCTGCGCCAGAAAAAGCTAATGGGTTGATCCAGTATTATGAGGTCTTGTATGACAACGAATCCTACTCTGCACTGTTTAACACCACCTTGAACAGAATCACACTCGTCAATCTGAAGCCGTTCTCCAATTACAACATTTCTGTGAGGGCTTATACGCGTTATGGATATGGCAACCAAACGTCAGACACTCTATACCTGCTATCTGGAGAAGATGGTTTGTTGAAAATTGCACCCAGATTAAGATATACTGTGCACACGAAAGGTTTTAAGATGAATATTAACTGCAACAAGTGCATTTCTGCTCCTCATTCCATCTCCAGTTCCAGGCAGTCCTCCATATGGCCTCTCCTATGAGTCAGTCAGTCCCAGTGAAGTGAACATGACTTGGCAACCTCCTCTGCTGCCTAATGGGGTCATAACTCACTACAGTCTTGAGCTCTGGAACTCTACACACTATCTGAACCTCACCTCTCCAACCAATTTCATCCACATCACGCACCTGAGGAAGTATGCACAATACCGCGTTGTGGTTCAAGCACACACTCGAGCTGGGCCAGGAAACCACAGCAGCGAGCCGCTCAACATCACCACACTTGAGGATGGTGAGAGGGACGGGTGGGGGAAAGAGAAAAGGGGAGGGTTTCTCTTCCATTCCAGGACACTGCACAATTACATCACAACTGGCTAATAGGTTCGAAGGGCATCTGATTAAATCTGACTTTCCTCCTCAGATACATCTCTCTGTTTCAGCTCATGCTAATGATAATGTTACATCACAGGTTTCTGATCCCACGTGACGCCTGCGTCTTTCATCAAGACTGAGGGACACATGTAACATTTTTATTACAACTAACAGTGTTTGCTTTTCAGGGCAATATTTGGTTTCTCTCTTTGCATCTTCCTCGGGATGATCAGAGTTGCTGACTTGGGCTTATGCATTATTAGGCCATTTTGTTTTATGTCACCGGAAAGTTTTTCTCCTGCATCTCAGCTCCAGACACACCCCCTCAGTTCCTGCATGCCAAGAAGTTATCAGACTATGAGGTAGAATTGTCATGGCAACCACCACTTGAAGCTAACTCAGAGATATTGTACTACATTGTCAGAGTTTGGTGAGTTTGGAAATTGCCAGTTTTTCTTGGTGAAACTGAGAGGTTTGAAATGAAAATAGACATAATGCAGCATGAATGGTCACTGTGTTTGTTAGGAATGAAACAACTGAACTGTGGCAGAATACAACAATGACATCAGTGGTTATTAATGTGGACTCAGAAAGTCGCTACAATGCCACTGTCTCCAGCTGGACCAGACTGGGAGATGGAGGAGTGCTGATTTCCATCAGCTTTTCCACCACTGAAGCAGGTATCTGATAAATGTTGCGTAAGTTTTTCACAGTTGGTCTTGGTTCTCTCATACAGAATAATCTTTGGGCATTATGATAATGTTTTCTCAGTTATCTTTTTGTATTAAATTGTTCTCCTAACTTTCAGAGCCAACTGACCCACCGCAGAATATAACTTATGGAAATGTGACTGCTTCTTCTGTGACCTTGATGTGGTTTCCTCCAACTGAACCAAATGGGATTATAGTCCACTACACTATTTACTACGCACATAACAACACTGTGACAGAAGAGGTGAGGCCCAGTTAATGAAATATACAGATGGATCCATTACATTAGAGTTGCTCTTTTCAGTATTTTATAACAACAATGAATTAGATGACAATTTCTTGTGTGAAGAGTGCTAAATGGCGATCATTTAATTCCGTTATTCCTGTTTGCTTTTCCAATCATTTTAATGTCTTTTAGCTAATTGTTTTGATTTTTAAATCTGCAACTTTTCTTTTGGGTATATTGTCATATTTTTAACATGATAACCTGGTACTGTAACAGACAGATTCTTGTTCTTCGACTTAAATGGACAGAAACAGTAGATGTGACATAGAATTGGTAAAAATGTGATTAAACTAAACTATTGTTAATGCAGATCTGTTGTGGTTGTACCACTAGGTTCTGAAGGTGGCACCCAAAAAGTTTGTTAAATAAAGCATTTCACCCTGTATGTTTTTAAAGGTCATGCAGGTTGTATACAAGTAAACAACACAGTGAAAGTGTGAGTTCAAAAAGATTAATTAAAGCAGTATAAGGTGCCAGTCACAAAAATTAAATTTAGTTCTCACACTGAGAAAGTTTTCCCATGTTCATCCTCCTGTCAATTCTATATGGACACAGTAAGTAGTAGTTTTATTAAAACAATGATTGTAATTTTGCAAGATAGGCATAATGTGAATAGTTAGTACATAACTTTGAATGTTATTGCTGCAAGAAAAAACAATTATACAAGGAGCATTCCTTATTTTTCAGCTAATTTCTTCAGTGTTTTTTGTGCTAAAGAAAATAAAAAATGAAACAATGAAGCATCTGTCCTCAGCATTTAGAGATTTTGGCATCTGTAAATAAGGGCATGGGCTGCTGCTCAGGTACAGTGAAGGAAAAAAGGAAGATAAATCACTGTCGCTTTACTCTTTTAGGAAACTTACCCAGTACAAAACATAAAAAGAAGAGTGATTTAAAGACCTAAATTTTAGGCATTTGACAACATCCCACATAGAATACATGCACATGCACATTAGTATCCCAGTTTTGATTCTACATGGTTTTTTACATAGAACATAAAAACAAGCAAGCCTGCATCCCTGCATGCAGACATTTAGGTATCCAGGCTTCTTATCATGTATGTTCAGCTGTGTCTAATTTCTCATCAGCTCCCTTAGTCATGACCCTGTGATCTTTATCAGGGCAGTCACTGCATCTTGGCTTCCACTGAAGTGATGTAAAATGCTAACATGTGCAACACATAACCAGGATACTCCAGAAATTCAGTTATGGCCAGAATACTGGTGAACCTCACATGAACACAGTCATAGTTAAAGTTCAGCCAACTCTTTGGGAAACCTGGTGACTTCATTCAGATTTTTAATTTGGAAATGTCTTTCATTTCCCCATCAATCTGCTTGAATCAGTGCATGAAAATAAACTTAAACATTCATTTTCTCCATAGAAAGTTCCTGTTTCAGACTTACCTGACCTTGCCTCTCCTGATTCACCCTTCGTTTACACACTGGCTCGGCTGATTGGGGGCACTAACTACAGTTTGTGGATGACTTCCAGTACTATACAGGGTGACGGAGAGGTCCAGTCCGAGCCATTAACACTGCTCTTACCTGAGGACGGTCAGTCAGACACACACAAAAACACCAGCATACATGTGTCAGCATAAAAAAGATAAAATCAAAGCATACACACAGTTAAAAACTGCATTTAATGTTAGACAATAACTGGATATAATTTATGGAGTCTCGCTGGAGGGTAAGTCTGCACACTTTTTTCAAATCCTCTCTTACCTTGAAATAAAATTGCATAAAAACTCTGCGATTGAAAAAGTAGCTTTCAGGTTGTTAGTGAAAGAAGAAACTGTCAGTCTGGATAACTGGTTGGCTGATATTGAGCTTTGCAGACAGCCAGTTTGAGTGTGATAAAAATGGTAAGGAATTAGAAAAAGGTAGAAAAAACCGAAACACAGCACAGGAACACAGTTTAATGACATAAAGGAAAAAAACATAATCCTGATAAGCTTTGAGAACGTTCACGCTATTTTGTAATTAAGTCAAATGTTGCCATGACAGCAGAAATTTACATATATGCATCTAATTTTTAGTTGTACTTCTCATTATCCTCAATGAAAAACAGTTTTGTAGCTGATCTCTAGGTTTTTATGTGATTTTGGGAAAAATGGTGCAGACAGCCACGACAGACTTTGTCACATAGGATCCATATTTCTGCTGTCAACGTGATAAATCGCTATTAATCAGGATTGATCGCAATTATGAATTTAGCTGCTTGACAGCAGTGTTCTTAAAGGGGAATGCTAAGCCAGTTGATGTACACTTATTTTAAGCATGTTAATGTATTTTGGCAAAATTTAAACAGATTTCTAAATCAAAAAACTTGTAATCCATTAGCTATCAGCAGTATGCGATTAACTGCATGTGATTAATTTTGATTAAAATTGTACAACTTTTCACTTGTGAACGATTAATCACTTGACAGCACTCACACATAGACAATTTATTTCCAAGTTAGAGTTTTACTTGTGATGTATTCTCTGTCTCTGGATTATTACTGCTCACATTGACCCTTTATCTCTGCCTGTGCCCCAGCTGCACCGCTATCAGCCAAGCACCGGACCTCCAGGGGACCTTGTCTCTCCCCGTACAGCCAAGCCCAGCAGGGGCTCACTCTCCTGTGCTCAGACCCGCACACACACCTGGCCCTCTATAGACACTCATTTATCTTATGGATATCTCAAGTTTAATTTCCCTTTTCCCTCCCGTCTCCCTTTTTTCCATCATCTAATTTGTATGAAATGCAGTATTTCCAGAGGGGCTGAGATGAAGAACAGGATGAGTATTTTTTTCTTCAACTTTCTTCTTTACAATTCCAGATTTTCAGTGTGTAAATTTCTCTAAGTGTCTCTGCCTTTCAAAATGTGCTTTTGATTCTGTACAGGAACATGGCTGTTCACTGTTTTACTTGTTGTTTTTCTGTGATCTTGATGTAATTCCATACTGTTTTACTTGATGTGCGCTTGTTCATATTGTTAATTACACCAATGTTGACAATAATTATGACCATGACAGATATTAATGATGACAGCGACTGGTTCCCTGTTCATTTTCCCTGAACTGTCAGAGTCTATGTAACTGATGGATGCCCTACTTTAATAACTCACAATGTTGTGAACTCACATTCAACGGCTGACAGTTTAACTAGTTTTGTCAGTGGTGGTTAATAAAAGTAACACTTTTCTACTTGTCTCTTTCTTCAGTGCCAAGTGACCCGGTCTCAAACTTGACAGCTCAGATCTTCAGCTCCACAGCAATCATTGTGAGCTGGGATCCTCCCACAGAGCCAAATGGTCGTCCCTATTACCTGCTCACCTTACAGGAGGCCGGCATCTTCCCAAACATGACCAGCCAAGGGACTCCAGCTATCAACAAGACTATCAAGCATACCACAACCGACAATGTCTTCCTTTTTACAAGGCTCAGGAAGTATTTCCCTTATGTGCTTACTGTTACCCCAGCAACTGGTGCCGGCCCTGCTTACAACCAGACCAGTACAATGTACCTGAGAACAGATGATGACAGTGAGTTTACCTACACATTCTTTAACTTGTTAATTGCAGGTTATGGGAGTATTGTCCAGCTAACATTATGTGGGTGTGTTTTTGATTAGTTCCTAGTTCTGCTCCAGTGTTGGTGTCCACCAGGAACATATCTTCATCCTCCATCGCTGTGGTCTGGGAACGCCCTCTGGAGGCCAATGGGGAGATAACAGAATACACCCTCACTCTATCTGGTCCAGGGGGCTCCAGCACAACCCAGACTCTCAATACCTCAGTCATTCTGACTAACCTAATCCCATACACAGCTTACAATCTCACCATTATAGCTGCAACACGTAAAGGTGCAGGGCCTCACCTACTGCTGCAGCTGCACACTGATGAAGGCGGTTAGTTTAAGAGCAGGTTTCAAATTTCTCAGTGATCCTAATGTGAGGGTATTTTATCAGCTATAATTATATAAATATACCTAATTTTGTTTTTCAGGCCCTATGTCCCCTCCCCTTAACCTGACTATATATAACCAGACAGCAGTGTCTGTGTGGCTGACCTGGGAGCCTCCTCTGGAGCCCAATGGAGTGGTGATAAAGTACGGATTCCGGATCCAAGACCTCATCACACACACCGTCACACATCGGGTACCGTTAATTTCACACACTGAAAGCTGCTTCACAATAACAATAGGATACACACCTACACACACTCCACAGAACCATTCTGTAAGAGTACACATGAGCGCTGGCTAATTTCACACTCCAGTTACCACTCTGCAGTAACACTTAAACACATGTGCACAAATGTGTGCTGATACACAGATATTATCTACTCCAGCAGTCAAGACTGGATGATTTAATCTTCTATGTATATTTTATTTGGTTGTGTGTTTGGACAAATCTAGAATTCCTCTAGTTTGTCGACCATGGAGTATCTGTCAGGCTTCAGGCCTCATAGCTCCTATGAGATCAGTGTCTACAGTTATACCAGAGTGGGCCATGGGAATCAGTTCAGCAGCCCTGTTACCTTCACAACGAATGAATCAGGTAAAGCCCACACTATATACTTAAACAATGTACAAGCAGCACACACATTTAGGTTTCTGTTCACAGTTTAGGGTTCAAATACATTTTCTAAAACCCATTTAATTCAATTTAAAATACTTTTCATATCAGGGCAACCAGGTTCACAATCAGAAAAACATCCTAAACATTAACAGGTATGGGAACCAAGATCCCCTATTGTACCCATTTACAGTGACATAATAAGGAAAATTTTAATGCTGTGGCCAATTTATGACACAAGTTAGTGTAGGGTAGCCAATCAACAGATAAGACTAAGTGTAATGTCCACCAGGATAATTGTTAGAATCAATGTGTGAAATGCAGAGATTCTTGAGTGTCTGGAAACCTTACCAGCTTTGAGCCTTTTACAATATAAATAAATAAAACCTTGTTTATAGGATTATTTTTGCATAATTTCTAATAGCTTCAATCATAACTTTGATTATCTTTTAATATTGCACAATAAAGATATTTCAGTCAAAGCAGCTATTTAAACGCACTCTATCACTGCATCATTAAAGAATATTATACAAGAAATTAACTTTGAAAATGAGCTTATTGGTATTGCAAACACAAAAAAACTTCTGGCAGAGAAATAAATATGATTTGCATTGTAAAGTAAACAAACAGAAATACCAATAATCAACCAGTCAACACGAGTGCAGCTGTTCTTGTGTTGTAGCTTTTACAATCTACTGGATGGATTGTGGCCCAGTTTTTATAGGTAAAAGACCAAATCTCATATCTTAATCCCACTGCTGTCCTTATTTCTCATACTGGTTAATTACATATATAATATTGGCTCTACTGAACAAATACATTTTTAACATCGATCATCACCTTCTGTCATTAATTTGGAAAACACAGATTTATATTTCATGACAAGATTAAACTTAACTCGCATTTCTTTACACAGCACTTGATCAAATGCATAAGACCAACCCAAAGATCTTTGCAGAGCAAAAAGAAATGAAAGGACACAATAAATATAACAACTGAAATAAAACAATTAAAAACACTAAATAATCCAGTTTGGCAATAATAAAAACAAGCTGCAAATAAGGTATGATAGTATAGATAGTGAGAAAAGTGAGAAGACAGGCATTTACTTTGGTTCCAGTGTTAATAAACTTGATGAGCTACCAATCAGATTTGGGGTGACCACAGTAGTTGGGTGGCCCTGGCTCCCCAAGGCCCACCCAAAAATCACCATTATTTAACTGTTATTTACTGTGTTTCAAAGCAGATGATTAAAGGTGTGAAATAATGAAAAAAAGAGACAAATTTGAGATAAATGTAGTTTTACTCTCATTTCATATGTACTATGATCTTTCACATTTTAATGTTCATATTGTATTCCAGCATATTTTTTAGTTTACAATAAGTCCTGTGCAAAGAGCATATGTGCTTTTGAATTGAATAACCAAAAGTAAATATAATTCCTACAGTATTACTATTGTACCTCTTACTCTATCTTTGTTTGCAGTGTCTGATGCTGTAGGTAACCTGTCTTGCTCTGGAGTGAGCTGGGATTCAATTCAGCTGTCTTGGGAAATTCCTGCCAACCCAAACGGACAAATCCTCTTTTTTGAGATTGTAGTAGTGGTAGACTTGCAGACCAGCACACACGAGGTTTACACACCAGAGTACGAATTGACTGGGCTGTCACCAGACCAGGAGTACGTGATCACTGTAGCTGCAGTCAACTCTGCGGGGCCAGGAGACAGAGTAAACTGCACCGCTTCCACCCTCTCTGAATCAGGTAGTCGGATTTTGTTTAACTGTATTAAGCATTTTGCACATTCACAGTACAGCTAATTACTTCAATCAAGCACCTACATGTCCCTTCAATGAATGAACAATTTTATTGTCTTGTAACAGCTCCAGCTGCCCCTCGTTTCCTCACCATCTCTAAGGTCACCCCTAGCAATGTGACACTTGAGTGGGCTCCACCGCACTCCATTCCAGGCCTGCTGAAAGAGTACCACATCGTTGCACAGCTGCTTTCAACTGTTTGTGAAGCAAACATACCAACTGCCGCTCAGCCAAAGCCAGAGGACGAGCTGATCCCAGACTGTGTGGCCAACACCTTCACAGTGTCAGTAAATGCCTCAGATAATGCTAAAGACAGCAGCATTACTCTGCATTCTTTGGCGAAATACAGATACTACCGCTTCAAAGTAGCTGCTGTGACCAACGCTGGAACTGGAGAATATACACACTGGAGCTACACACGCACCCTGGCTGGAAGTACGAATATCAGAGTGATGACATGACCTTTCTATGTTGCCAGAGGAGGGCTGGCAGTTAGTCAGGGCCTCAGGAGTAACATTTGACAAATGAGTCAGCCATTTGGTCTCAAGCATATGAGCTAAATTACATTGCTTGTGTAATATTTCTTTAGAAGATTAAATAAACCAAAATATAGTAATCAGGTTCACCTTGCTGTTGTTTTATCGGGTAAGACCCTACAATCTTTAGGTGCTGTTGGATAATAGCAATTGCATAATGTCAAGTGCTGTAGTTAAGTAATAATCCTGCAGAGCCACATACTCATCTTTTTAAGACACCGCATGACAACATCTACTGAAAGTCAAGGGCAGTGTAAACATGTATTAAGCATTCAGTGGATCTTTGATGAAAACTTACTGGTGCAATAACAGCCTAGTAGGCCTTTCTACTGGTGAAGATGCCTTCAAATAGCATTTAAAGCCTTGAAAAATTTGACCAAATGGCTTTATAATAGCTGACACTTTTACACTATCTCACCTACATTAGCATAATCAGTTTACTATCTAATATATATTGGCAAAATTAAATAACTGATCTTTCCTGATAGTGCTAATGCATGCAGAGAGGTCTTTAGTGTGGTAATTCACTATCTGGAAGAATGAATGACCTTATTTTGTTTGATTTTGTTTCATCTTGTGTGATTAATGTGTCTGCCAGACCTGATTTGAGCCACTGCATTTCAGTTTAATAGCCCATTTTTGCTCATCTCTTCTATTCAGACCCTGATGCTCCCCCCCGTAACCTAAAACTGACCCCCACCTCCACCAGCCTTCGCATTACATGGGAGGCTCCAGCTGTTCTCTCAGGACCAACATCCTATCTTGTGCAGGTCACCTTACAGTGCCACATTTATTACAGTTATAACATATCACCAAATACATGCAGTTAGAAGTTATTAAGACAGACTGATATTATATCAAGGTTTAAAAACAGCAGCAGTGTCTTAAAAGGAGGTTATTATACTGCATATCTAGTAAGAAATTTGTAAACTTGTCATTCCAGGTGAATGGTCCTGGTGTCAACTTTTTAACAGTCCGTGCCCCAGGAGAGCTGATGACTGTCATTGTGACTAACTTGACAGCGTTCACCCATTACACTGTGACTATAACTGCCTTCACTGGGTCATTAGAGCATGCTACCATTGATGGGAAGGCCATTGGGCCTATTTACTTTCAGACACTGGAGGAAGGTAAGCTCACATCCTGTAGTGCCTGTTCAAACTGCTGATCACCAGCTTATTACATTGCTCTTGTATCATTACTTTTTTTGGTCCTCAGTGCCAAAAGACCCTCCCAAGAATGTGACAGTCTCAATTATCCCAAAGAACGTGAACTCTGTGAGGGTGAGCTTCAATCCCCCAGAGGAGCCCAATGGAAACATAACTGCCTACATTGCGTATGTGTACGAGAACAATCGACTGGTCACAAACGTCAGCCTCAGTATCACTCATGGAGAAAATAACACACTGTTTGCTGTCATAAATGGCCTTAACGGAGGGCACACCTACAATATACAGGTGAAAAGCATGTGCATATTGTACAGACACACACCTGGGTCTATCACAAACAATCTTCTAGGCTTCCAAAGATGCTTTGTGAAAGTTTGTCAACTCGTTCATTGATTTCTATTCATGCTTGTTCTCTAGCTGCCTGCCTTCACTGATTCCATATACTTCTGTTTGTAGATTTCAGCAAGGAACGGGGCAGGCAGGAGCCCATTCAGTCAACATGTCCAGATAACTACAGAGATCAAAGGTTCAGCCCCCTCTCTCATCTGTTCTCTGCAATGCCCTGCAGAGTTTCTTTCCTTCTTATTGCAGCAGTGCAGCAAATGCATGAGACAGAATTTCAGTTGCACAGAATATTTGCTCTGCGTGCATAAATGCTCTCACATGCATATGCAAATGCATGAATATAATTAGATGCATTTTGACTATGTAGAAGGGCAATTTAAACAACTTTATATTTAGTTTACAAACTGAAATCTCATCTTCACATACACTCTCCACTCACCTGAAAATGGTGTTTCTGTTTATCCCCTTGTATGTGCGTACTCCACTGTGCACATGCTCTAGCCCCGTCCAAGCCAAACCAAAGACCCAAGGTAGTGCTCGACCATAGAGGGGTTGCCATGGTAACGAAAAGGAGTATCATCATCCAGATGCCTGCTTGTTTCTATAGTGACGAAAACGGACCAATTGAAAAAATCCAGGTCATCGTGGCCGAATCGGGGGGTATGACAGCCATCAATTTTTAGATAAACATGCTTGTGTTTTAGTCTTCTCTGTGTTTTGTCTCATGAATAATCCTGTTTTACAGTCCATCATTTTGTTCTAAACTCACAGAAGGTTATATTTCTGCAAAAGCCAAAGAGTTTAATAACAGAAGAAGGGCTCATATCTCCAACTTTTATCTTGTGATAGTGAGGGACCATGAAAACCTGACCAACTGGAGGGCTGCGTTTTTTATTCGTCCTTCCCCTTACCTGACTGACACTGGATTCCCCAACCCACCTTGTTTACTGAGGGTTGAGGAAGAACGTATGAATATACGTGTCAGAAGTGGTCACGATGTGACTCGAAATGGCCCATCACTGGTGAGGGGCAACAACACTACAGCAGAGACCTACGAGATCGGAGAGAATGATGCTTGCAACATGACGAACAACCCTAATGAGTACTGCAATGGACCTCTGAAACCCAACACTGTCTATGTGTGAGTGGGCACATTCTGAACCACACAGCTATTTCTTAAGTGTTTTTTATAGGAATAGTCTTGAAATTTTGCTGTTATGTTCACAGGTTTAAGTTCAGAGGTACTAACATTAAAGGCCAATACACAGACTCTGATTACTCGGACCCCATCAGAACTGCAGGTACATGTAATAATCCCTCATACCTGTATGTAAACTTCAAAAAGTGAATGACATATTTAGTCAATTATAGCACTCTGTTTTATTTAATTGAATGTTGCTCATATTGTCTCTTTTTTTTTCTCTGCAGCAGACGGGCTGTTGACCAGAGAAGAGCAGATCATTCTGGGTGTTCTGCTGTCGTTCTTCTTGGCTGTGTTACTCATCATCATCATCTGTGTCTCTGTCAAGTAAGATAGCAACAGGCACTCATTTACATAACATTAGTATTGAAATAGCCATAAAATGCCAAGGTCAAATTCATGTTAGAATATGACAAGCTAAATCAGTTTCATGTTTCATTTCAATTCAGTAACCAGTCAACTTATCAACTGTTGTTGTCAGGATCCATCAGCGTAAGAAGGAGGGTGGGACTTATTCGCCCAGGGAGGCAGAGATCATAGAAACAAAGTGTAAGCTGGATCAGCTAATTGCTGTAGCCGATATGGAGCTGAAACAAGAAAAGCTCAATCGGTAAGTCAGTGTTTCCTATAATCCAAAAGCATTGCTTTACCAAATATAACACACACATTTTGGCAGATGAAAAGTGACGTGTGCTACATGACTGCAGGCTTGATTTAGCTGCTCCAGACAAGATTTCAAATCTGTGTCAACAAGCCAAAAATCTTTTTGTTGCAGCCAACTTGTTGTCTGCTCCTGTCAGGACTAAATTGTTTAGTGCTGTAGAGTTTGAGTAAAAAATAGAAGCAGCAGCTACAAAACACAACACAGCACTATTGGAGCTTTGTAATTTATCTTCAGTTCTCTGCAGAACAGACAGGTCAGATTGTCTACTTTTTTTTTTTTTAAACCATCCTGTTACAAATTTAGTATCTGGCTTTTCGGTTTTTATTCTTTGGCCCAGCAGTAGTTGGTGCTTAAATCGGCTTTAAATAGCTTCAGTTTTGGATTTATTGAGAACAAAATATAGTCTATCAAGCTTAATGATGGTTCACAGGACATAAGAAACAAGTGAGGAGCATGCTCATTTTCAAGTCCAAACTTTTTTTGTAAACTGCTAAGATAAGTTTAAAAAAAAAAAAAAAGCTAAAGCCTTCTGAAAGAAAATTCTGAAAACCTTGCATGGCTATAACTCAGGAACACCCTTTTCAGCATGTATGAAAGCCTGCAAACAATTTTTGTAGCTGTTCTTTATATAAAGCTTTGAGGGTTCTTGTTTGAAGGACTTCTCTCACATTCTTCCTTTAAAAGGCTTCTGGTGTAGTCCTGTGTGATTTATAGTCTGCTTTGCATGTGCTTTGCTTTTGCGTTTCATTCACAGATTTTTAGTATATGCTTAGGTCAGAAATGGCAAGGGTCATGGAAAGAATTTTCCATCTGAGGTAGAACCTTTATGAATATCAGTGTAGTAGCAATATAAATGTTTGAAGTGTGCGTAGGATCATTATCCTTCTTTAGAAGCTATCCTCCACTCATCTTCAGATTTTTTTTTTTTCTGTGATGTTTACTTCCTGAAATTTTTGGATTTTACATCGTTCTCTCTACCAGTGCAATCTTCTCTGGCTTCTGAAGATCTGCTAATCTTATCTCTCCTTATTATTCACAGTAACACAGAGTCTCACTAAAACTGTGCATGCTCCATCAAACATGTAAAAATAAACCCAGGTTTATCAGTAGGTTTGCATGTTAGTAAGCAGAGCATGTGGTCAATAATGTAAAATTGTAAACTGTGTTGGATAACTACTCTACTACCATTAATTAACGGGTTTTCAAATATCCAGTGTGTATACAAAGTGTTCTAGACACTCTTCCCAAGTACTTCTATGAGAAGATAATTGTCCTTTATCTTTATAAGTAATGTAAGCACTTGACTCTGCCTAATTAGACTTTCAGAATGACATTCCTTCATGTGCAGTGACTGTTGACTCACCTCAGATAAAGGAAGCAGTTCCTCTGGATAATTCGCTCTCCTTTCTGATTGCAAACACTTACGAGAGCAAAGATATGAACCAAAGTATGCACAGTGATTAAGTTCAAATTATGGTAATTTGACCAACATCTCTTGTCCCTTTTGCTTCTATATGAGCAGACAACCCAGTGTTAAGCTACACTGGTCTACAGCACAAAATATTACACAATAAAGAATCAAAAGTAGAGGCATGATTACATTTCTGATTACACAATAATAAATCCATTTTGCATATTGTTGATTTACTTGCTTACAAAGAAGAGGCCACTGATTTAACAAGAGACCTGGATTGAGACTTGCCTGATACAGGGATTTAGAGCTATACATTGTTGGGGTTTGCAAGTTTAAATAAATATGCATCTTCATGACAGTATGTCATGCTGAAACTTGCCTACAGCCAAAACATATGTTGCCATTTCGTGATTTTTTTTAACCCGAACCATGACATTATTGTGTTTCCGTCATGTGAGATTAGGCTGGAGCAGAATCTTTTCTTAACTATGACAGCATGATGAGATATGTTTGAACACCACCTGTCTAACTGTTTTTGCTTAAGTAACTCACATTTTCTTGTCAGTTGTCAACTTTTCTTCCACGCAGGCATTTACATTCACTTGCTTGGGCTTTGTTTTTCTCTCACTGAGCACTTTTCTCTCACCAGGTATTCTTCCTTCTTCTTTAGGAGGAAAGAGATTTATGTCATCCAGTAAGTTGGAAGTTTAGCTTTGTGTGGCACATTTTTTATGTGTGTGTTTGCATGACTTACTCTGCTTTGATTCATCTCTACTGTATGTTCATCATGTTACCTATGAAGGTGAAGCCTGACAGTTAAATGAATCAATATAATCAATGTTTTACAAACAGCTTGCTCATTTTCCTCTTATCATTTATATAGATTGTAGAGCTTTGATGGCACTTTTCTCTAAAAGACCTTTTAAATGTGTCACATCATCTCAAATTTCTTGGAAGACAGTGCACATTCATGCTAGACTTTATCAGTAGCTGTGAATCTGCTGAGCTTCATGTCACATACACCTTTCACAGGGGAATAGGTGCATACTTTCGAGTCTACTTATGTTCACATATTCTGTTAGAATGAGGCATCAAAGTTTGTGGTGGTGTTTAATCAAAGTGGATTTGATTGCAAAATTTCTAAAAAACCCACTTTTCTAAACACACCATGTACTTACTGCTGTGAGGATCAGTTGAGATGTCACTATTCCAATGCCAAAGTGTAGGCTGTGATTACTGCATTAATTTATTTTCCTTAAATTTTGCTGTCTATTTCTGTTTAGGCTGCTCAGCTACAGGAAGTCACTCAAGTAAGTCAGCCTCGACACATCATGTGAACGTACACACCACGGAAATCAGTGTGTTCTGTACTGCTCAGTACCAAATATAACCAAGAATATGTTTATAGATTGTAGGACATTGCTGCAGACGTTTTTCAGTACGTTTCTTTCTGTGTCTCACACTCAGTGTATTTCTCTCCTACCATCACTGTCAGGCCTGTCAACAAGAAGTCTTTTCTGCAACATGTAGAGGATCTGTGTGCCAATGACAATGCCAAGTTCCACGAGGAGTTTGCGGTAAATGTTTGCTTCCAACTTGGACCTATATTTATGAAACCTAGAACGTGTAATATGTTTTGTTTTTTGTTTTTTAAATATTGGGGGTTTGAATATTTTTCCTGGACTCTGAAAGATAGATAGAAACATCCTTGAAAATTACACAGACCATAAAAAGGTGGTGAGCTCTGCCACTTAGGAGTCACAGGTTACTCTTAACCAGTTGAGTGACCTCTAAAGTTCTCTTTAATTTCATATTGTTTGTGTAAAAAAAGCTGTAGCAAATATAACTGATTTTTAACCTTGACATTAGGAGCCAAGTTAATTTTACTTTAAGCAGATTTTAATAGTGGTTCAAGCCTTTGACGTCATGCATGTGTGTTTTTGTGAATACTAATGTGTACAATTTTATTCCTCCAGGAGCTCCCAAAGCTGCTGCCAGACTTGGCAACTACAGATGCTGACCTGCCTTGGAACAAATCCAAGAATCGCTTCCCCAACATCAAACCCTGTATGCAGCCTGACTGAAAAACAGCCTTTAAAGGCAACAACATGTGCAAAATTTCACCATTTTTTTTCTGCGATGTTGCTCTGATATAAACTTTTTGAAGCTGCATTTCACACACTTACATCTTACCACCCTTTTCTAGACAATAACAATCGAGTGAAACTACTTTCAGAACCAGGCACTGCAGGCTCAGACTACATCAATGCCAGCTTTGTCTCAGTAAGTAACTTCTCTTTTAACGGTTTTATAAACATTTCTTTTTCTTAGACAGACAGTTCACTAGATCTGAAGTTAAGTTTGTAACTGAGCATCACTGTCTTTTATCTGTCTCTGTAGGGTTACCTGTGTCCAAACGAGTTTATAGCTACCCAGGGTCCTCTGCCCGGCACAGTGGCTGACTTTTGGAGAATGATCTGGGAAACAGGAACCCGCACCATCGCCATGCTCACACAGTGTTATGAGAAAGGCAGAGTGCGTCATGAGAGATTTGATAATGTTATGAAGCGCAAGTCATATTAACATTCAGAGTGCATGCTCTGTTTTGAACTTCATTCCCAGGAGGGTTATATCTGCAATGAGCATCTAATGCATACCTGTTTGTCTGTGTTTGCTTGTTTGTGACATTTCAGATACGGTGTCATAAGTACTGGCCTGAGGACAACAAGCCAATGACAGTGTTTAGTGATATTCTCATCTCTAAAGTATCAGAGGAAGTCCTTCCTGACTGGACTGTGAGAACCCTGAAAGTGGAAAAGGTACTAAAAACCACCCCCAAATAAACATACACATAGCACATGCCCACACAGTATAATGCTTAAACTGTCGCAATGCACACAGTAATATTTTATTTATAATCCCTTAAAATCCTTAAAAAATTCACAAACTGGCTGCTCTTTGGTTTTATCCAGACATGGATTTTTCTCTTTTTTTAAGTTCATGCAAAGCATTTATAGAGCTTCTGATAAATTAACAGCATTCAACATCAGCGGACACAGAAGATGAAATGAGGGGCTTAAATAATGTTTCAGACTTACAGTTAAGACAGCTTGTTGAATTGCTCAAACAGAAGATGAATATAAGGAAATAAGTCAATAATCTCAAGTTGTAAAATAACACGTGTTCACAAGAGTCCATAATAGTTCAAAAGTTTATAAAAAAAATATCAATATCATCAGATTTTTCAGAGAGACTTTTCTTTTTATATCTGTGAGTACAGATATCAAAGTTTCTGTCCTGTGTATTATATAAATCCTTCTGCAGCATGGTCACTACATTTTGGTCAGACACTTCAACTATACATCGTGGCCTGAACACGGGGTTCCTGAGTCCTGCAGCACCCTCATAAAGTTTGTCAAAGCTGTCCGAGCACATCGGCATGACAACACCACCATAGCAGTCCACTGCAGGTATGGGATTACCTCAGTCATGGGATAGTAACACAAAAAAAAACATGAAATGTATAAGCACTGACTGTCATCAAGTGTTTCATGTGTAATGATGCAGCTCACCATATGGCAACTGCTTCTCTCTTACTGTTTTCTTAGTGCTGGTGTGGGAAGAACAGGTGTGTTTATTGCTCTGGATCACCTGATTCAGCACATCAGAGATCACGACTTTGTAGATATCTATGGGCTGGTGGCTGAACTGCGCAGTGAGAGGATGTGTATGGTACAGAATCTGGTGAGTTCCCATGAAACAGTGCTGATTAGTTTACTTTGCTTAAATTTGATAGCCAAAGTACAGATTTAATTAAAGATTAAAACAGAAATTTATCTTAAGGAATAGCTCAGTGAAACCAAGTTCGTAATTGTGTTAACACATTATGCAAGAATATACAAACTCAGCTTTCAACCCCAGAGACCAGATGCATAAACAATACATACACACAGAAACCATGAGTACATCTCTTTTTACTCAAAAGCTGCTATTAATAAATGAAGACAGAGCAGTAAGAACTTGACACATTCTTCAGATCATGAAAATACATCATTTTACAGCCGTTAAAATCGGATATGGTGATGTGGAAATGAAAATTTTTTTCTTACAGTTTTGTATAAATGTTCATATTTATGTTCATATACCTCATGTCTTGAATGCAAATGATTACATCATGAGTGTCATAATTTATTCATGAATAAAAATGGGAACGGAAATTAGGTAATTCACTTATAATTAGATCTATTAAGGGCTAACCATAGATATGTCATTTAGATATGTAATTTATAAATCTGTTCACAAGAATACAAGTGTGCATTTCTGCCTTTGTAGATAACTTAAGTCATTAAACTTTGTGGGTTTTATCCATCTAGTTCCAGAGCTGAGCAGTCCCAGACTTTTTGCTTTTTTTTTTTTTTTTTTTTTTTTTTTTTGCTCTTTTTTGCAGGGTTTTGTAAAGCAGAGTCCTATCGACTGCCAAGGTGGAGCTAGTTTATCAGAGGCAACCATACAGAATAAATCTTATCCAAAGTTAGCATACAGGAGCACACTATTAGCTGCGTGCTAACTTAGTCAAAGATTCATATTATATGTATGCACTTAGGAGACTTTACTTGATTCCATCACAGTGTGACAGTTTCTGCTTCTGTTTTGCTGCTCTCTTTAATCTTGGTGTCATATGTGTGGGTCTCATGCTGTGCTCTCTCTGTGGCTCTACACCAAGCTGTGTGGCTGCTCTGCTACACCCTGTTCAGTGCGTCTTTTTCTCCTTGACATGGAGAGAAAAACACTCCAGGGTGAAGATACATTCCAACTTGAAATGTAATAAAAGCTCCTCAACAAGCGTTAATTTGCAGGAGTAATGTCTGTATTCCTAGAACTATTCATATACAAACTAAGCAAAGCCCTTTCTTCTCTTGCTTGAATAAACATACACTGACTATGTTGATTAGCCCTATGTCTTTATTTGTATTTAGTAAAAAAGAAAAATTGTAGCCATGTTTCAGTTCAGTTTTATATGCAAGTATTGGTGATGTTATGTACTTTTCATTTTAGACAAATGGAATCGGGTGATTTTTATATCAGTAACATGAGTAAAGTGTTCTCTGTCTTGAAAATGATTCAGAAGAGCTTTTTCCCATTGCAGGTACACAGTGAATGAAGCAGGCTAATTTGCATTTTCATAGATCCCACGCACCAAATAAAATAAAGGTATAACTAAGCCATTCCAAGAGATGAGAGATTATTCACAATATGTAGTTTTAATGAACAGAGATAAATTGGGTGGTTTAATTAGGAGAAGTACTGAAGCTGGACTGAAGTTGTTCCAGTATACTTAATAATCCTCAAAGACTTGTGATTACACATATAAGCCATATTTCCGGCAGAGTGAATAAGCTGCAGGAATCCCACACAGCTTTACAGTTTTACAGACTCATCTACTAGTAGTAAATCATTTTATAGAAAATTGTCTGGCAGAGATACCTGAAATGAGGCCACATACTGATTTTACACATTATAAGATTGTACCCTGATTCAGAAAACCTCTATAGACTATAAATAATGATGGACAATATGTGTTTTAAATGTTCTATATAACAGTTGTTTTATTACAGTTGTGGAGATCCAGAGTTGCTGATGTGGTTCAGTATTATTTCCATTAAGGGAGAGATCCCAAATACTAAATGTACATAAATGTACAATTTACTTTACTGTAGTTGGTTACTGTTGGTCACAGCTGCTAAATTATTCTGTTAGCTTCATCGACTAGAGGGCAACATAGAAAATCAGACTACACCTTGAAATCATTTTTGGATTCACAGAAATGGAGACATTGTGTAAGCTCTTGCCCTAATTTCCTTTCCAGTCTGCTTTTTTCTGTTTTGATTTCTTTCTTCATTTCTGTTCCCATTTTCTTGTTGTCATTAAAAGTTAAAAAATGGATCAAATATCCAAATACAAAGACTCATTAGGTATGTGTCCTACTTTTTACATTGTGCCCTGCTGTGAGCCAAATATCATAAAATATTTGGAAAATATTCATATTGACAAATAGAACAATCTGGCAGTAGATTAAAGGCAAATGCTAAACAGGATTCCCCTTCCTGTCACAGCATGAACCCATCCTAAATTTACCTCGGTTATTACTTATGGATTGTTAGTGTGTGTCACAGCTCTTGCTGGGACCCTCTGCCTAGTGTATGTCTCCTCTCAGTATCAATAATTTATTTCATTTCTAAATATTGTGCACATTTCATGGTGTTCACATTTAGACAGTGATTTGAGTCCTCACTCTCTGGCGCTACAAGAGCTGCGTGTAATCTGTGAGGTGTTATTCTTTTAGACAGTGATATTCAATATGCAGATGATGAAGTTATTGGAAATGTCCATCATATTTTTAGTTTGTTTTTTTCCGTTTTTTCTATTTCTTCAATAGAATAACAGTTATAATTTCCATTTCTTGAGGGTTCAACTGTGTACAGTACAGTAAAGTACAGTAAAAACTGCTAAATCTAAATTTCCATATCAAATGTAAATGAAAAGTGAATATATTAAAAAATGAAGTTATAGGGCATGTTAAAAAATATACTACGGAAGGCTAGAACAACTGTTATCGGCAATTATTCTTTTTTAAAATTTTATCTTGAGATAACGAGTTAATTTTCTCGTTACGAGGACCGTTTTCTAATGATAACGTTATCTCAAGAAAAAGTTTGTTTTCTCAAGATAACGAGATGATTAAGGTAGGCTCAAAGTGTGTGATACTTGATTTCAGTTATCAAAACAGACCCCATGACAGCTGATGGGAAGGGCTACAGTCATGGTATATATGCATAATTATGTGGATGAGTGATTGGTAAAACTTAACAGTCAGACACTCCGCAATGTCAGACTTTGCCAGACTTGACAGAAGTAAAATACGTATTGATAAGTGATGGATGTTCCTCGATCTGACGTTAGCTTGCATCCGTTGCTGTACTGAGGCATCTCAGTAGAGAGCAGCTCTGTTCCCCGCGGACACTGACAACCCTGCAGAGCTCCTTCAGAGCCAGACTGCTGCATCCAAAGCGTGAAGGAGCGCTTGGAGGAGGTCCGTGATTCTAGTAGACCACAAACACACTCAATAAAACATATCTTATTTTTATAATTCTCGTGTATTAACAACAAGTAGGTCTCTGGGGGGAACCTGTGTGGAGTTTGCATGTTCTCCCCGTGGTGGGGTCTCTCCCAGCTTCCTCCCACAGTCCAGAAATATGCATGTTAGCCTGATTTCAGTGTCATCTCGCTAGGAGTGACTGCGAGTCTGAATGTTTGTCTCTCGGTGTTGGTATTATGATGGACTAGGAGCACCTTCTGTAGAGACAGTCGCTACAGAAGGTGTCACAGAATCTCAGATTTCTGACCTGATAAAGTTTTAAATAAGTGCCATAAACACATTGGATCTGGATCGTGGAGCAAAGTTTGATTTATTGTAATGATAGGGGAAGAAATTGATTTAAATTTGTGAAAATAAATCAAGATTTTGGAGGTGTCTTTTCAGAATTTACTGAACTTTGAGGATCTTGTGCCTCAAACTGTAAGACTCCTTTAGGGGTCATGTGGAAGATATTTGACAGGTCATGTTTTGTTTTGTTTTGTTTTTTATTATGATATATATATATATATATATATATATATATATATATATATATATATATATATATATATAGACAGACGGACAGACAGACAGACAGACAAATAGCTAGCTAGATAGATAGATAGATAGATAGATAGATAGATAGATAGATAGATAGATAGATAGATAGATAGATAGATAGATAGATAGATAGATAGATAGATAGATAGATAGATAGATAGATAGATAGATAGATAGATATTATTGTTAGTTATTAGCTTTTCATTGAACTAGAGGTGTTATCTACATGAATCTGTATTTGTTCAGAACTAAAATGTGAAATATTTGTTATGCTGCTTGATTAAGGCTACCTTTGAGTTCTCAGATGTTAGCATTGAATGAATAAGATATACTGTATGAAACAGCTCTGACAGATCTGTATCTTGGATAACAAATAATGTAGAATTATCAGATTACTCAAACAATTCATAGTTAATGTGCCTTTTCATCTATTTTATCAAGAGAATATTGTTTCAACATCTGCTCAGAGTGAAACGAATACAAAATAACATATGGTCTGAATCATCAAATGTACAATATCTTAGTGTGTGTGTGTGTGTCTGTGTTGTCAGGCCCAGTACATCTTCCTACATCAAAGTACACTGGAACTTCTTAACAACAAAGGCAACAGCCAATCCATCTGGTTTGTTAGCTACTCTGCTCTCGAGAAGATGGACTCCCTGGATGCCATGGAAGGTAAACAACAAATGTACAGGCTTAAATAAAACATACTTCCCATGCCACTGTGCTCAACCTACACATTTTTATTGGTTTTCAGGTGATGTTGAACTAGAATGGGAGGAAACCACTATGTAAAAGACTGACAAAAGGACTCCTGTGAGTATTTTTTCCATGGTCAATAGCACATGGCTTGTGCACAGACTCTTGGCAGGACCACCTCTCACAAGCAAAGTTAAAAGCTGAGGAAGAAGGAACAGGAAGCAAATAATACTTTGTTGTTCCACTTCAAAACCCATTCTCAGCCCAGTCCTCACTTTAAAGCACAACTTGTCAACTTGTTTTCAAAGAGAGGGAGAGAAACACAAGGGGATGCAGGGATGAAGACTTCCAGCAATGACAGGGACAGAAGAGAGTAGATGAGCTAATTGTGAGAGCTCTATCTCATCTGTAAGCTTACAGATACTTTGCACAAACTGATGATCACTGTGTACAGCATCACTTTAATATGGTGATGTCAGTGTTTTTGTAAGATAATTTATTTAGCCAAAACGGTATTGTTTTTTCAGTGTCTTTGTAACTCTGCCTGTTTTAATGGGTTATTTATCCTGTCTGAAGAGTGATTTGAAGAATAAAAGTACTTTCCTTTTTACTCGTCCATTGATACTTGAGTAATTTGTTTTCCATCAGATTCACCTTCATCACATATGAAGATGCTTTGACTTTTAATATTTTAATTTTAATTACAAATCTTGCTATATATCTATATATATATATCTATATATATAGATATATATATATGTCCTCATTATTGATATACTGCAAGATCTGAAAGTCAACACCAGTGGGAGTTAATCTCTCCCAAAGAATACTGCTCCTGAAATGTCTCATTTATCGTCCAACCTTTTTCTTTTTTGTCAGCAACATCAGCATAAAACACATTTTCTTGATACCTGCTTATAGTGATTAGTTTAAATGCATTAAATAAAAAAAAAAATACCCAAATTTGAGACAAATTGTTGGTCAGTCCTAAAACTCTGAAACTCACATTTTGTATTCTAGGCTCTTATTCCTCCTCACTTGTCAAAACCATCATGAAATAAAAGTTTTCACTGTTGCCAACTGGAGATTTTCAGATTAAAGTTCAACTATTGGCTTTTTGCTGCAGCTGCTTTTCACACATCACACCACGACACCTTCTGATTAAGATGCTCTTATAGAGCAAGAAATACGAGGGAGGGGGAACCACTGTCTAGATCTCACTAGTGGCAGCACGTGATGCAGAAATTAAGCTGTGAAAACTGCTGTTTTCTTTACAACACAGTGAGAATAGCAGATGAGGCTCCATAGTGTGTTTATATATGTACTGCAGGTATCTGTACATATCCACAACAGCAGGGGGAGAGCAGAAAGCAGCGTACAGGTCAGCAGAAAGCACACATCTCATCAGCATACACACAGTCACACACACAGCAACAGCAAATTCTCCAGAATATTTGCTGACACATTCTTACACCTTTTCACCTGCTGTGTTGTTTTTGACAAATCCGCCCAACCAATCCCAGCACAATTGGCTTTAAAGGTACAGTAGCTGAAATTAAACATTTCAGACTCAGAATGATAAAAGATGCTGGAGGAATGTGTATCATGAGAGAAGATATGTGATTTTTAACATTAATATATGTAAAACCGTTTTTAGATACACAGAAAATATCATTTCTAACTTGGAGATGAGGGAAATCTGAGCTCCTAAAGATGCATTATCTATGGCTGCACTGTCCACAGTTGTGGTTGTGTGCTTTTCTTACTCTACGAATTAAAGGTGCATCAAGTTAAAAGTGCAGAAAATGAGACTTCAGACAGTTTATCCTTCTGTTATAACTATTTTGTGGGTATTGTCAGTGCAAACTATGTACCTGCACCCACTGCATTATACCATGAGGTATATCCCATTATAGGTATGTAGAGATACTACAGCTGTACATAAAATATAATAAATAAAGGACATACAATATAGTAAATCTGTTATTATGTAGTTTCATTAAAGAAATATGACATATATCAGATAAAAATGATAGAAAATAATAGTTTCTTACCAAGCTGAAATCACTTGAGTAAAAAATTATTGACAGTGCATATTAAATAGTAAATATTGTAAAGATTGACAATATTTACAAGAAGCTCCTTTCTTTGATATTTAATTAAGCTCCTTTCCTTGAGATTTAATTTTAATGTGACTGTAGCTACTCCTTACAGTACATACTTCCCTGTCATTTAACTCAGTAATTAACCTTCCTAAGCACAAAGGACTATTGAACTATATGATCACAGACTGGTCGCCACACTTCCTCCTGGCATGGATTTCAGACATGTTCAAGTAAGTATTTCATCCTAATGTTTGCTGTCAATAAAAATGAGTGACAACAACCTGCTGGTGGGCAGAGAAGGTGCATGTTGGCTTATTTGAATTGAAAAGGGTGTTCTGATTACACTTACAGAATGGTATGAAAACAAGACTGTGTGCTGCAGAATATGAAGAAAATTACTGACATACAGTCACACATGGATGCAGATTTACCAAAACATTCAAATGCCACTGTGATGCCACTGTGCCACTCAGTCAATATTGCTTTTGAGGTGACTGTGTTCTTTAATGAATTACTTCAGACCCTGTGTGAGTTGAGATGACACATGAATACTGCTGCAGACCGATTTCCTATAAATTCCTTCATTCCACCGTCTTCCCTGCACACCTGGTGCAAATTCATTCATTAGACCGGCAGCCAAGATGCCGACGCTCTATTGATGCTGACCCACACATACAAACAAAGGCCGAGAGTAAAAACTACTTTATTCTTTCATTCTCTTCAAACAGAAAAAATTAGAAATTCCATTAGTAAACATGTTAATTTTTAAGAAATTTCCTTGTTAGAAATATTGTAAGGGTGCAAAGATTAAGTGATGGTGCTCCATGGAGAGGATGCAGATTGGTGTGTCTCCATGACAACCATGGGGAAGACGGGTGGGGGAAAGGGCATGAAAGAAGGAGGAAATAGTAAGGGAGGAGAAAATGACATCAATCAACCAAACATGCCCTGACAAATAATGACACAAACATAGAATTAAACTCCTTTTTCGTTTGCTGCTAATTTAAAAAAAAAAGCAAGATGGACAAAAAATAAACAAATAAATAAAATTAAAAAAATCATGCGAAATTGTACAAGTCAGAGTTTATAATTAACACAGAAAGGGTTGCTGACTTGACAAAACAAGCAGTAAATTTAAGCGAAATTTGTTGTTGCTTTGGCAGCCGTGTGCATGTTGTGCGTGTATAATATGTGTGACTCTGTTCCGTGTACTTGTGTGTGAAAGTGTGTATGTGTGTGCCTAACTTGTGATTTTACTGTAAGTATTCGCCAATACAGCATAGCCCTTTACACACCTTAACAGGTGGCACAGTCATCTCATAATAATACTGTAATAACATGATATGGCAATTTTAACGATGAATGTAGATCAGTAATAATGTAAGCGTTTGTTACCATAGCAACTGTAGGGAACTCTATAAAAGCTGCCTATTTCTCGTCTCTCATATGGGTAGCACTTAGGACACCCCCCTTGATATTAAATATGAATAATAGCTATAATAACTATAATGTCCTTTTTTTCTTTTAAACTAGATTTTCTCTGTACAAATACATACGTAGATACACACACTGGGCAAATCAATCACTTTTTTTTTAATAAATCTATATTATCTATTTACAATATATCCAATATTTTCTGTGGTTCAAAGAGACTTGCTCCGTATATCTCAGCTGGCTAATTTGTGATGTGCTGTTCATATCGACTCAAGCCTGAAACCATCAACACCAAACACACGACACAGTGATGAAATCCATCAATTTTCTCATGAACATCTTCAGTTTCCCACCTTAACATTCAGTGCAGAAATGCATCAGCGCTTCTATGATATTTAAACTTTTAAAGACCAAGTATTGCAGTGATGTCTTTGTAAGGATTCCGCCCTGCGTTGAATAACTTGAATTTTAAACTACATAAAAAAAATTTTTTAAATGTTTTGAGCAGAGGTATACCATAAATCCAAATATAACATCAATATTCACACTCTGTAACTTATTAGGAGTGAATATACAGGAGAGGAAAGGCTCTATGTGCCAGTATTAGCTTTGTTTTGAATGAATTATCAACTGGATTCCCAGTTGTCCGTGAGTAAGCAGAGTGAATACATGGTACACAAGCATTCTACTCTTGTTACAGCTCAGATGTGCAGATGCAGTATTACATGTTGCAGTAAAGCAGCGTCTTTCCTGAGCTCCGTCAGAGCAAAGCTCTACTGAATCAAAGCAGTGACACACTGTTTGTGCTAACACAAATATACCAAAACACAAAATGAAGCACAGAAACATGATTGTCATCGGGATATTGTTTTAACTTAGTTTAGTGTGAAGAAACACCTTCGTGTAGCACACTAAACTGCACATGACATGATAGAGGTGGTAGAGACTTTTTTTTTCTTCACCCTTTTCTTTACTCAAGATTATCTGTTCCCTTGAAACAAATAAACAGAGAAGCTGGTACCTTTGTTCCTTCACATTATGCAGAGAGGAGAAAATGTTGGAAAGCTTGATTAACTGTGCTGAAATGTTTCCTCGCTAAATGTGGAAAACTAAAATGAAATCCAACACCAATGAAAGGTGCAAATATCATGTTCTATATGTCCTAAAATAAAACAATTTAGATTTTGTCCTTGTCTTTTAAAGCAATGTGTCCTTTCGGGACTGCTTTTCTGTCACCAGCACTTGGTTTTACGGTTGAAGTTCACAGACACGTTTGTTGGACAGGTGACATTTAAAAACACAAAGTCACCATATTCTTTAAATCTGTGAAATGTAGAGAGGCAACATCAGTTACCAGGTGACATGTTGAAGACAAAAGAAATAGGAAACGTCTTTCAGAAATGCCACCAAAGCAGCTCCATGTTCAAAAATAACGCAGCTCAGTCAAAACTATGAATAGATTCTTCGTCTCCTTTTCATTTGACTCATATTGTATATTATTAACTTTCCTGCACTGCTTTCATCAGGTCATTCAAAGTGAGTGAGCTGACTTGTGCTTCAGCGTGTGTGTTTTGCTATGTGCAAGTGTGAGGGTCAAGGTTGCCCCAGGGGTTGGTACAGTAGCCAACGACTCAAACGATGCTGCGAGAGCCGCTGGAATTGCGTCTGCGGGTGAGAGGCATGGTGTGATGAAGGGGCATGGGAGAGTCAGGTGGACAGAACTGGTGGGGGTGATTGTAAGGAGGAGGGGGAGGTGGCAATGGTGGTTGTGGTCCATCCCCTTCTCTGACGCGCACTGGTGTTGACATGGCTGATTGGATGAGCTGATGGGCAGCTGGGCCTTGGCTGAGGAATGCCTCCATTCTCCCTCGTCCACTCTGGTCCACAACAATCACTTTGACAATCTGCTGGCATTGGATGAGTGTTTCTGGGCGGAGCTCTCCAGCCTGGACGGGGCTGAGAAGGGCGGGTGGCGCAGCCAGGGCCAGAGGCATGGACTCAATGCTGGGCTGGCTCAGCTGATAGGTCTGTAGCCTGTTGTGAATTGACACCTAGTTTAGGAACAGTCAGAGAATGCATGAGGAGTTACCAGCCTGAACGCAGCCTCTACGCAGCCCTCTGGTGAGTTACGCACATGGGCATGCAGGCATGCAAGTGGTAGCATGCAGAGCGAGCGCATGCAAAGTACACACTCTCTCTTACTTTCTGTTGTCTCTTTAATTAAAAACATTAATTACACTTAATTCCAATCATACATACACACACCAGCCTGGGAGGAGGAAGGGTTCTGGGCTAAGAGGGACTTTTAGGCAGAAACTATTGCAAGAATACTGAATTTTGTCTCTGTGTGTGTGAGTGTGATAATGGACAATGAATGGCAGAACGATGGACTAAAAGATAAAGGAGTGTCAGGAGAGGAGAGAGGTGACACCGAGGGCTTAGTGTCTCCCTAACACAATGATTTTCAAATCTAAGGGACTCACTGAGAGGCGGGGGAAAGAGAAGAAAATAAGGAAAACAAGTAAAATTGGGAGAAAACTGGAAAGGGGAAAACAGACTATACCACTGCTAATTCAAAAGAAGGGCTGGTTTTACAGACAGACACCCAACCCAGATGCACACACTTGGCAAATGTAGCTGTTTAAAGCTCATCTAACTTCGTAAATTGTCTTCTAGGAGCCACCCAGTCTCACGAAGGCTTATAAGACTGGCAAGCAGCAGCTAATGACAGAAGGGATGTTGTGTAGTCAGCGGCTGCAGGTCTACTTATGAGGCACAGAAAGAGGCTATTTGCAGTGCCACCACAGCAGGCTCCTCTCAGCCGCCTTTGTATCCTTGCCAACATATGAGAATGTGCCACAGGCGAGACTCTTTTAAAGCAAAGCAAAAAACTCTCTCTTTTCAGGATGAGACCTGGTCCCTGTCTAACCTCACACACACACACACACACACACACATAGAAAACCACACCCACAGAACTGGAGATGCATATACTTACCTGGGGGTGATGAGAGTGGGTTAGGCACTCACCTCTACTGTGTTGTTGTTGCCGGTTTTATCATACGCATCCTGTTGGCCTGTTGGGAGAAATTTGTTGGTCAACAGACAAAAATATATGCATACTCTCATACACCGGGCTTCCATAAAAAGGTCTGACATTTAGTTAATGTATGCTTAATTATGCTGCACAAGCAAAACCAATACCTGAGGGAGAGCCATGTCCTGTGTGTGTGTCCATTTGACCACCGTTTGTATGTAAGCCATGTGGCTGGATGCCTTGTTGCCTCTCCAGTTCCCCTACACCAGGAAAAGAAATTGCAATCAGCCACACACAGTGCAGCACATATTTGATTATGTTTGCAGATGCTGAGGATGGTGTGCCTCTTTCCTTACATTGGATGTGTATCTGCTCCATCTCATTAACCTCTGCTATAGCCTCTCTGAGCTCCTCTGCAAACTTCCTGAGCTCCTCTCCGCTAGGAGAGCAGAAACTCACCAGCTGCTTCTTTTCTGAGGTAAATGGGCTCATCATGGTAACACCATGGGCATAATCTATGAAACCCAAAGTGAGAGAAGAACAAGAAGGTCAATTTACTACATCTTTACATGCTGTGGATCTTTTACTTAATAAAAGGCAGAGATTCATACGTAATTGGAACGATAGCCAAATCTATTCCTTCTTCTGACTGAAGCTCCAAAGTACTGAAGAGTTAGTCAACATTGATAACTTTTTTCAAAATTTATTCTGGTGCACCAAATGTAACGTAAGCAGAGAACTGTTTAGGTTAAAGTATAATTCACTTCAAAACAAACACATGAAATTGATTTTAATTTTCATAAATTAATTTCATATTTGTAATTTCTCTGAAATACAATCTATTTTTTATCTAAATTCTATCAGAGTCTGCATTACTGCCATTTTAGATCTTACACCAGGGTATCTCTTAAAGATTCATCATAAAAAGATGTCAGAGAAGCTCTCTGTGAGTAACTGTATAGTCATCTTTCAGTTATGTCAGTGCTTACTCATTTTATAAATAGCCTAGTATGTGAGATAATACACTAAATGTCTTTTATTTGTATACTATATACTATACCATAAACAGAGGCTTTATGTATGATCTCTTTTGGGAATGTTACTACAAGTATTTGTGTATTTTTCTGGTAACATAATAAAATTTTTAGGTGTTTTGACCAAAAGTAGGTTGGTTCAGAGGCTTAAAGATTGGGTACTAATCCCCAGAATACAAATGGCATACCTGACTGGAGTTAACGTGTTGTGATTTCAGTCCTTGTTCCATGTATATTCCTCTGTTCTGTCACTTTCTATCCCTTTACTAAACAATTTTCATAACTTTGCCCAAACCCATTCCCTCCCATTGGCCCTACCTCTGTTTTGCAGGAGTAAGGTGCCTCTTTTCTTTCAGGAATCAACAGTTTCAATCATCACAGCCTCTATAAAGCACATTTCTCTTGTCTTCTGTACCTCAGGCATTTGCTTTATTGTTGTGTCATTTTTGTTTTGGACTGCTGCTTTTCATCCACTTGGCTGACACTAATCCTGGATTTTCACCATTTCCTTTCATCATTCCTCTGAACTGCCACTGCCTGCTGATCAGATCATAAACTCCTTCCGCACTCTGATGACTGAGAGAGGAAGTTAGCTGTGGGGCTGTTGATAAAGGGAAGACGGGATTTTTTTTTTTTTTTTTTTCCCCCATTACTGTATTTTTGTTATTGCACCGGGATCATGTGGTTGGAAGGTTTGTACAGCTTCTTTTTCAGAGTTGCATTAACATTTTCTTTTGCTATAGACTAAATTCAAACACTAATCCTTATATTAAATGCAAACTGCAAAATATTTCCTGTAACTTGACAACAGTGTAGTTTAGGCTTTACTGGTGACTGATGAGTGATGACCCCTAAAGTATTGAGCGCAGACACTGATTTGACAGACAGACAAAAGTGATGTGGACAGCTCTGACAGCTCAGCATTTTTTCAGCATATGTCGGAAACTGTGATGAGAATAAATTGCTGCAAAGTAAAGTAGCATCTTACACTCATTGCTGAAGAGGTGAAACTGCATTCCCAGGAGACCCATTGCTTTACAGAAAGTGTATGAGGCTGAGCTTTTCTTCTTGGGACACAGTTTCAGGATCTGGAGACACAAAAACACAACCGTGGGTTTCTGTTTTTGGCCATATGCTTTCTATCTTAGTATGCAAGTTAATGTTCCCAGGCAAGTTAATGTTCCCTACCAACAGCAGGTCATTGAAGAGGAAGACCTCTCTTTGGATCTGGGACAGTTTCTGTTTGTGAGGTTTGTTCGCGTCAGGTACCTCAAATAGACGGCAGCAGCACACCAGACGTCTATGGGGCACAGCAAGAATCTGCAATAAAGAAGTTAAAAAGATGGCGATGACGGCTAGTTAGAGCAAAGGTGAGAGGATGGATGACATAAAACAAGGGAAATGTATGGTAAAGATCCTGAAATGAGGAAAAAGTGGGAAATCTTGAACATCAATGTGGATATTACTTACTGTTTTTAGACCCAGGATAGACTGCTCCACACGGCTCACGTAGGTGACATGGTCTTCATTTGAGCGCAGCTCTCTCTGCTGAATCCTTTCATAAATGCCTGCAACCATCTCTCTGGGGATGTCTGCTCCATCATCCACACCTGAGAGAAAGCAAGGGGTCATGTAATGCCACTGTAGTCACTTACTGGCACAGGTCCTCAATTACTCTGAGCACCTACCCATCCAGTCACGGAGATTCAAACACAGCATCAAATCTAAAGCAATGAATACCAATTAGTTGCTAGAAAGTATTATGTGATAACTTAGAATAACGCAGTAAATCTCTAAAGGTCTTGTTTGCCACTTTATAATAAATCTTCTTTTGTGTGTGTGTGTTTGAATGGATATGGAAACATCTTTTTACAGCAGTCAGGTTCTCTTCTAGCCATACTTATCCTCAGTGTAAAGTGTTACATGTAGTAGTGCAGTGTTTAAAAGGAAGTCAATATCACTGCAGCAGTTGCTTCACAGCAGAGGTGGAAGAAGAACTCAGATCTTCTACTTAAGTAAAGGTATCAATACCACATAGCAGAAACCCATATTACCAGATTATATTGATGCATTTGAAGCTGCTAATCTCATATTCATCTGATAGCGTTTAGATGGATATAAATGCTCAATAACTAGTAACAAAGTACAGCACTTTAGTAAATGTATTGTTTTGTTTTTCAATACTACAGTATTAAAGATAACATGTAGCATAATGGAGCTCGGTTTTTATGAACATACCCTGGTTTCTGTATTTTGTGCACACAATGGCATGTCTCCTTGGAGGAAAATAAATACATGTAATTCAGTCAGGACTACTTTTGAGTAAAAGACATGCAATTATAGTAGCAATTAATGTATTTTATTTGGTGGTATGGCTCTGCTCTGGGACCTCCCCCACACATGCAAACATGAAATGCCTGAGGCAATGAGAACAGCAGAAAAAACCCCAGAGCACAGAACAGTGCAGCATCAATGACAACAATGACAGTGATTACAGTAAGACACAGTTTGAATAACTAGAGTTGAGATGGAAGTTGATTATAAAGCAGTTTGAGAATGAAGTGTCCAAAGTGGGTGGGCAAAAGCAGTTTAAATAGAGCCCTCTGTAGGAGAGTTATAAATTTACTGCACAGAAGGGAAGCAGCTAATGAATCATTAGCTGATCTATGAGTCGGAGTGAATATGAAGCCTATCTATAAATGGACATGGGTTTTGCAGAAGCCTTCCTGCATCATTTCACTTAGATCAACAGCTGGTGGTGGCAATGTGTTGAACTTGTGGCTTAAAACCATAAAAATTTGATATAAAGAGCATATATTCATGTTAATTACACTGAGTAAAAGTGCATTTAAATATGTGTCTTGTTTGTGCATAAGAAACGCCACAGGGCAAAAACCCATGTCTGATAAATGTCAGCGAAAGGGTGACCTCATAACGTGGAGATGTTACAATCTGTCCCAGAGGAAATAACATTATAAAAGGGCACAGACGAGTTCAGAGGAGATTTAAATGAAAAAAACCAGCACAGTTTATTTCAAGACTTGAAAAACATTATATCATTAAATCTTTTTTTATCAGTCCATTAATTTATGACTTAGAAAAAGTTTGCGCATCAGAACGTGTTGCTTGGAAATGATTTTATTGTGCTGATTCATGGTTAGCAAAAAGTAAAACAGTAAACCTGACAACAAGTTTGATCATCTGAATTTGAGACTTCCATTTTGTTTGTATCTTTCTTACAAATCAAAGTTAAATTGCTTTTCATTAGGCTGAAGTTTATGTACAGAGTGTATCTGTTGAATCTCTGGATGGAAGCCCCATTGAGAGCTTCAGGAAGCTGGAAACAGGTGATAAGATGCTTCCAAAAATCCCAAGCTTCACATCGTTAAATCTAATGCTAAGAGAACCTCAATTAAATGGGTCAATGTAATGATCTCTGGAGCAGAGCTCTGAGTCAAGGATATCAGGAATATCTTCCTGCACTGCTGATGGTTGTTCTGATGGCAGCAAGGAGAGACAAGCAACTGCAGCCTCTCTGAGTAATTTTCTTCAGTTCAACAGGCTGCCACTCAGAGGACTGATAGGGAGACAGGAGTGATGCTGATAAGAGATGGCTTGTAAAACTTTGACTTTCCCAGCCCTCTGCTCTCTTTTTCATTTTCCTCATCATTCTTTCTGGCATCTAATCCAATGAATCTTTGCATGGTCTACACTTGAGGATTTGAGCTATGCATGAGTGTACAGTCTGCTGTTATTTATATAAGAAATGTACAAACTCTGCTCATAAAACCACTTGCCATAAATGTGGAAAGATCTTGGAAACTCATTACACAAGCTCTGTCCACAGAGAAGGTTCACAGTAAAGATCCTGTAAACATACCACTTCTCTCAGATGTGTACAGATGGAACCATATATGCACACACTAACCTCTTAGATTGCGTATGAAGTCGTCTAGGCCCATTTTGCGTTGGGGTTTGATGTTGGGGGAGTACATATCAGTGTTGAGGAGGACCACAGCGAAGGCCAGGATGAAGATGGTGTCCGGGTTGTGAAACTGCTGCACCACATCAGGATTACACATGCAGTACCTCTGACTGTGAAGGGCACGACAGCAGAGTTATCCATCACGATTTTAGTCAAACAACTTGATGTCGTTTGAAATAACTGCAGCAATGCTGGATTCTGGGCTAATTTCTTTGCATAACAGCAGAAAGTAAGATGAAAACATAGATAAACAAATCAGAAAAACTGAAATCTAAACAATCCTGACAACAAAATCCTGATAATAACTACAAATTCCATAATAGAAGCTGATAAATCCACAGATTTGTGGATTTACTGAATCCTGAAAAAAAGCTTTGTATGGTATAATTTTTGTGCTTTATTGTATAAAGGATCAATTAAAACAGCTTTCCACAATAAATCCAGATACAATATGTTATTAGTTAGGGTTTGGAAAGAGCCCTATTTAGTAACTAGAGAAAGGTGTTAATAAAATGCATAAATCAGTCGGTGTGAAATCACACTCATGCAGTCAGTTCGTCAGATAACACCTACACAGTGGCTAAAACTGAGTTTAACAACCTCATAATGAATTACACCTTCATGGTGGAGATGAGTTGTTTCAACTTTTCGGTCATTTTCATTTTACATTTATACATTTTGTGCATCTTATTTAGAACCGGTAAAGTGATTATAAGCTACACTTCTTAACAACCTTGTATCTTCATCTAGGTAGCAGAACTTAATCATTTCTGTGACACGCTGAAAATGCAAGCCACCAAAATCCTTTTAACTGTGTCAAAATATCAACAATAAACTGAGGGGGAATTTGGGATTTGTTGACTGCATTTTGTCACATTAATAAAATCAGTAGGAGCACTGTTAAGAGAAATCAGCACAACCTGTGTGTACATATTTAGGGAACAAAAAGAGAAATTGTTACTCCTGCTGATCTTAAAGCAGATATCTCACAATACTGACTGGTTGTAGTTCCTCCTCAGTGAAGAACAGTCATTCTTTTACAAATGATACTGACAGGACAGAGAAGGCATTTGACATTGCACAATAGCTCTGCCCTAGGTAAAGTAATGCTGCTTTGGAGACAGTGATACAGCATTTGGACTTGCTCTGCCCCCTTGCTGCCCATAGGCGTCACAAACTCTCACTTCAGCCTCTCCTTTGCCCCATAGCTCCCTCCCTTACTGTCACTTACACTTACACAGTGGGCCATTTTAGTGGTGGGATGCTTTCATCTTTGCAGCCAGGCAGTATGCAGACATGGAGAAGGCTGCCGTGTTCCAAAGAACTCTGTACATGTCAGACCACGTACAACCAAGAGGATGCATCTGAGACATACGCAACCACAAAGCTATTTATTGCACCCGATACAAGATCTAAAGCAAGAACTTATAGGAGCCAGTCTAGCTTAGCAGAAAATACTTTTGTTTGAGGGAGATCCTTTTTGGCACAAACACCCTTGCAAATAAAACAAGCACACAGACACATATTTCTACAAACACTGAGACACAAATAAGCCTGCTGATTTGCCAAGTTGATGTCATTATGCAGCAAAATTCTCCAAAGTCTGAATTCAAGGCAAGATCTGCTTTATGTGCACAAGTGTGCAGTATGGAAAGGACATGTGCAGAAACATGTAAGAGCATATGTGAGAGCAAACTCTGAGGACATAAATGAAGCGGGAAGTACTGGGTGTACATGCATTTCTGTTTCATTCACATTTCCTAGCACAGATCTTCATCTTATGTAACCAGTTTATTTAAACTCTAGCTCCCAATCTCTTATCTTCACATCTCCATATAAAAGTTGCATGCCAGCTGGCACAAATACAACTTCATATAAAAGAACTACTCGCAACAAGAGTACAACATGCTTCAAACAGATGACATAATGACTGTTACATAACAGAAGTGGCTTTGGATGTCTGGCTGTCTTGATAAACATCAAACTCCTTTTTGACCTGCACTCACAGCTCCAGCTGCAGATGAGAATGTGGTCTGATGACTTTATAATATGCACCCGGAGGCTCAGAGTGTATGATTGAGTGTGATGTGATTAAGTGATGCCCCCAGTGGGTGTTCTGATTGGCCATCATATCAGAATCATAACAGAGGTGTCATTACTATTCTGTCTATTTTATTTCGCTCATCACTTTTTGGAGTAAAAACAGACTTTCATTCATGGTTAGGGTGGTAAAGATTGTATTTTTCTTATTGTTTCAAAGAGATGAAAATGTTAAAACCAATAATCAACTGATTCCTAGAATACATATTATGTAGAACCAAATCCCCTGTTCCACAATTCTGTATTCTTGCAATTAAAGTCACCATAAACAGTTTTGTATGATGGTAAACAGTAATGGCAGCTATTTACAACCAAATATTTTCTCAGTATCACTAAATGACATGTACTAACTAGCATATTCATGACTACATTGCATTGTAATTTCATTCTGATTGTGCCAGTCCTTTACATTTGCTTCCCTCCTTCTCTCAGTACTCATATATATTCTATATAATACAGCTGAATTTAAAAAAAAAGCGTCTCACATTCACATTTTTTGTTTTTACTGTTATCAGACAGCAGAACAAATGTGAAATCATGACTGAAATGTGGCTCATTAAGGCTATGAGGTAAGCTGTGGTCAATAACAAAGTATTTTAAGACTGTTGCTCCTGATTTCATAACCATAGCATCATCTGACCATAAAATAGAGCACAGTTACAGTATTGGGAATGAGGCACAGAAGGAGGTACAGAAGATGCATTAGCAGTCCTCATAAAATAACACCATACATGCACAAGATGTTTCAGAAATGCCCAAACAGCACAGAGGAAAATTCATGAAGTTAACTGAAGAAAATTATTCTTACAAAACAGCTCAAAGATGCAAATAAAACTTTGCCAAATAACATGAAAAAATCCTGATTAGTGGTAGCAACACATTCTTTGGTTAGAAGAAATCAAATAAATAAATGAATTTGGATCAAATGAGTTTGAGCATGTTTGCCACGGATATGGCCACAATTACCACAATGACTGCACAATGCATGCTGTGAAATGAGGAGGTGGCATGTGCTGATTAAGGCACCAGTGCCCAAGCCTGTGGAGGAGATGACATCTAGATGGTTTTATAAATCCATGCTTGTACACCCAAGTATTGAGCAAAAATATGACTGGCTGTTGCAGAGAAGCAAGACAATCATTTTTTAACCAGGCGACGATCCCACATATGCTGCAACAATTATGAGGAAGTTTTTAAAGGAAAGAAGTGACAGTTTTTATGTATCCAGCTTGTATCCTACTGAACACCTTTATATCATTTAAAAGATTAAAGTTGTAGAGCAACAAACAAGTGCAGCTTAAGGGAATTATTTGTGACGACTGTTAGAATTCCCTCTATAGTATTGTGTTATCGTCTTACCCCAGAGGTCTGAGTCTGTCATCTCAAATAAATAAATAAAACAAGCAGATATTTCAAATGTAGGATATAAACATCTTTTGTTGCATGAAAATGCAGTTTTGTTTTGCACCAGATTTCTGCTATACTGCTGGAATTGTTGATAGACTATCTCAGGGACTTTTTACCACAGCACAACTTGCTGGTCCTATGAAGTTTACATTTGCCTAATATCAGTCAAACCTTTTATTTCTTCAAGATTTTTTTAGATTTCTAATTGGCACAGAACAAAGTGACTCTGGATACAGTGGCATGAGTTTGTAAGAACTCCTTAGAGCAACAAAAGCAAGTAGTACTTCAGATCCCAAAGGACACTAGAAGACAATACCCACATCACAGCCTGTTTTCAAGCATTCGTTGCTGCACCACTTATAACGTGCCATTAGAAGAAACAAGTATATGCTTGACTTTTTTCTTCTTTATTTGTAGTTAATATAAAACAACTACACTACATCCATTATTGTGCTGTGCAATCTTGTGCTGTTGAGTAATCATGAAATTAAAAATAATTTAAATCTTTCATATAAACCAAAGCTTTAGGAGCTGGTGTTTGTTCTATTTTTTTTTAATCTACCTATTTAGTAAAAATGACACTTTATAAAACCCACCCCCTCATGAGATAAGCAGCTGTGATTAGACTGTCATGGCCAAGGTTGAGCGGAAGTTGGACAGAAGGCCAGATGCAAATGTAACATGAGCTCTCAGATTTGTCTGTTTCCCAGGCTACAAAATATCTGCTAAACTAATGATTCTTTCCATCTGCACTTCCATCTGGTGTTTGTATTATGTGCTAATTAGCTCTGCAGACTAAGGTTCTTCTAAACATTTAAAACACTAATTTTCTAAAAGTTAAGCTAGTATTGCCGTTAACATTGTCACATGTTGATGATAGCCTAAAGCTCAAAGAAGCATGGCTGTTTTAGGTCTTCTGCAGGAACTACTGTACAAAATGAGGTATTTTTTCTCTCTTTTGTCATGGGATTTGTTGAAGAGCATACAGTACAAGAAAAAATAAAATCTGCAAATCAAACTAAAAATAAATAAGACAATTAATAAATAAAAATGTTGCAGCAGTAGGCGGTCTATGACAGAGCAGCACATTTCACATGCCACTGCTTTAAAGATTTTACAGCAGACATTTTAGTTAATGAGCTCAAAGGGACAATGACTCCAGCTATGTCATGCTAGCAACATCTTCTTGAGGAAAAGAGCAGCACAGGGAGGGATATTAAATGTATACAGCAATGCATGCTATTACTCTAAAAGAGAAAACGACATTGGCCAGTTTATTGAATTTTCGATCCGGAGGGCAATCTTTCGATATCACAAGAACATTCCAAGGACAGTGCAAGCCAGAGGACGAAGCACCAGTTACAGCTTCTGTTTGTTGAGTTCCGTCTGTTTTTATCTCAAATAATTTTCAGCTCAAAGGTAAAACATAAAAATAAAAAAACTGTTTCACCCAGGAGTTTGTTAAGTGCAAAGGTATACAATCCACAAAAAGGCACACGATGAGAATGCATTAATGTAGGACTCTCAAGGTCTTCATGGTATTTAAATGAGTCATCTTCAGCAGACACGCTCATACATTTTAGTTACTGCAGGGCTAGAGCCAGCACAGGCGAAACGAACAGAAAACCAACTCAGGCGAAATCCTTGTGGGTTAAATCCTGCACTTATACATGTCTTTGGGTTGATTTAAAAAAAAAAAAAAGGAAATGGAAACTATCCAGCACACAAACAACCTAGAAAGAAAATTTTTTTGGACAGAATGTGTCATCCAGGCAAGAAAGTTGTGAAATAGAGCATCTATTTCTGTCCTGATGGAACACACACTGATTGCCTGCAGCGCAGGTCTCTGTTTTGATTGGCTAACAATCAAACAGTGCCGAGTTTAGTGAAAGGTTTCGGGCAATCATTCTAATTTACTAATGATGAGGGGCTTTGGTGTCATCAGAACCTGCCGCTAGTGAGACAGCAGGACTTACACACTTTTATATCTATACAGTTGCCATATCAGTTTGCTACTCTGAATACTTTTGCTACTCCAAGGCTGAAACAAATGTTGGAAAATATGTGAGCTTTGTTACATGTCATTGTTTTCTTGTTTTGCATATGGGCCTTCAAACAAAATGTTTACTGATATTTTGAAGTTCAAAGTGCCCTTGAAAACCCTGCCCAGTTATGTGATGAACTGTTGAGTTGCACAGTATTAAAAACAGAATCTGATGGTCAGAGGCCTGTTTTGAAGGATCTGACGGTCTCACCTAAAAGCTTCGATGAGTCTTTCCACCTTCTGTGCTTCTCCTTGAACACGAACGTGAGCCTGGAACTTTCTCAGGGCTTCATCAAGTTCCATGCCTGAGAAATCCATTTCATCCACTACGCAGCTGTTGAGACAAAGAGCAAGAAAGAGAGAGAGAGAGAGAGAGTGAGGCTGGGTTTGGTTGTAGTGTGGCACAGGAATGACAAAGCAAGTGAGTGTGTAGAAATGTGTATGTGTGTGTGTGAATATGCAATAAATTAAGTGCTGATGGCAAATCTTCCTCTTAAAGTCATACGTCGAATACAGAACCGCTGACCTGGAAGAGACTCCTGACAACATGTTTGCAAATGTGCACATGTACGCACACGGTGACGACATCAGTGAAGAAGAAGAGTCTGGTGACAGTCAGAGATAAGAGGGAAGAAGAAGGATGAGCGACGCAAAGTAATGAAATCCAAAGAGTGAGGCGACAAGAGAGAGGTACATGAAAGGCTGAGGACAGGTTGTGGCAATAGTAGAAGGACACACAAGATGTTGTGTGCATGTGTTTATCTGTGGCAGTACAAATGTGTCTCATTGTAAGAAAGTGAGGTTGAGTGGTTTTATGCGTGTTTAGTGCAGTGACCTATTTCTACAATCAGTAACAACCTCAGCAAAAAGCCCCTCAGTGCCAGATCTCTGTCTACACTCTGCACAGACTGGATGCAAAACGAGTGAGTCTGCAAGCATTTAGTACATACATGTTCTCACAGATGCATTTATGCATGTCACAGAAGTTTGTGGGACTGTTATCTTGCATATATGTGAAGAACATTTTCAATAACCTGAATTAAAAGTTGAACTCAGCAAACAAATTTTTTATCTCTTTATTTTTCTAATAGTCAAGAGCAAAATGCAAAAAAGTTATAGATTTTATTTTTTATTTTAATACTGTTGACAGACACAGCTCTGCCAATTTGAATAAAGGTCAAAAAGCTTTGCTGTAACACTCATTTAAAGTTAGTGAAGGAGCTTAAACCTTAAAGGCCTTAATGGCAAAGCACGGTTTATGTGCTGATAGTTTATATTTTTACATCCTGTTATAAGGATAAGCTTATAACAGAAGTAGTGTCAGGCTACAGACCACTGTTTTGGTCAGGTTCAAGAAATAATAATGAACTTAATAGCTTGCAAAGTTTGATTTAAATATTGATCTAAATCTTGATCTTCTGCTTGAGTTACTTTAGAAAGTAACCCATATAATATCAGCAAGTTTGACAGGACTTGGTCTTTCAGATCAGAAAACTGTAATGTATTTATGTATGTGTGTATGTATAAATAAATAAAGAAAGAAGGAAAGAAACTGGATTTCTTACTGCCATTGCAGAGTTTGAAGGACAAGGTCAGAATATTTTTGCCTTTTTGCGTTTAAAATTTAATTTGAAAAATATTTTTAAAATTATGATTATAATGTGATTCTCTTTTTCAGGGCTTTAGAGTCAATATATACTGTATATTTAAAAGTCTGAACACAAAAACTCCAACATAACACAACCATTTCACCTTGTTTGGGGCAGATTAGGTCTGAAAATATCCTACTCAGAGAGCCATTCACATTTGTTGGAAACTGTTATGTCACAATAACGGTTGGGAGTTAAATGATCCAACCTGCCATCTGTATCTCTGTCCTCAAATTCAAATCATGCAGTATTTACTGAACTTCAGATGGACAAAACTATTTTGCTGTTACAGCTTGCTTTGCAATTACCGGCTAATTCTCATTAGTAAATATATATTCCACTTAAGAAAGAATCAAGCAAGTAAGGACTTTATCCAGTTTTTAAATCTCTACTCAGGAATCAGGTTTCTTCTTGTCGCTCTTTTCTTGGATTTATTTTTTTCTTAATGTGGAATTTCTATGTTTAGAATCTTCATTTGTGAAAAATGGGTTAACAAAAGTCACACATGTAAATTGCAGTTCTTTATGTAAACCTCTAAAAAATTAATCAACACCAATAGGAATGGGCTAATAGCGAAGGCTGGCCATGGTTTTTTGAGCCTAAGAAGGAATGAAGGCTTTATTCTGACTCATCAAGAATCCATGACTTCAAAATTCTTGCAGTGCAGTGTTTTACTAACCAGTGCCACTTCAATGACTGGTGACAAAATTGTCCTTTTAAGAGAAATTATTAAAAACTGTACCACAGATGAGGGAATAGTAAATATAATCATGTGGTATTTTAATTTAAGGAAGCCATAGACATTTTATTAAGACCTCAGTAAGTTGTGCCAGCTTGTGTAAAAAGGGTATATGTCTTCTTTAATGTGATTAACCTATAAAACACTATTCAGTACCTTATTACACAGATTAAGTAAGTCATTTAAATCTTTTGTTAAAAAGCTCAACCTAAAGCCATCTTAGTGATATCTGTGTAAATTCCTTCCACATGGGTCTGTGAACTCCAGCTGAAAGCTGTAGAAAAATCTAGTGGACTTTAGGTTAAGACTATTACATTTACCTTAAATACATCTCATGAAAAATTGAATAGGATTTAAATTTAATGAGCAATTTGTAGCTGGACTTTAACCCCCTCCTCCCACTGTGTGAGAATGTGTGTTCCTGTGTGATGAAGTGTCACTAAATAACATGCACTCACTCCAGGACATCTCTATTGAACTGCAGCTTGCTGTTCCCCAAGAACTCTCCAATCATCTGTCGGCTCAGGCCCTTCCTCTGCAGCAAGAAGTGAGCCACTCCTATGGCTGTGTCCGGGACAAAACCACGCGTGATCAGGAAGTGGATGCCTCTTTCTGGGTTTCTGGTAATCAGGAATATAAGCAGACTGTTAGAATTGACCATGTGTATGTTTGTGCACTTAGGCAGATATGTGTGTGAGAAAGAAAATGCACTGCTCTGTATTTAAGATAAAGTGTGCTTAATGTCTGAGAGTGCATGTCTGATGGAGGGTGTATGTGTAGGAGGGTATACATAGAGTAAAAAGAAGAGTGCATTAATCCAGAAAGGCTGTTAATTCAGGACTTCTGGATCAGCCCGACCATCGCTCAGTTAATTTACTTTCATTTGTATTAACTAATATTAAGTGAAGGCCAACAGTGGGCTGTGGTTATTTAAAGAGACTGATTGTCCTTCATATTGTTCATTACCTCCTTCACTGCTTCATCTTTTTCATCAAATTTTGTCTTTCTTTCTCTCTTCAGCCCCCCCCCCCCCCCCCCCCCCCCTTCTTTATTTTTTATGAACTTTACACCATCATAAGATGGCATTAAAATGACTGCTCCTCCCAACAATCACAAACTCTAGTGAGCAACTCCTTAGAGGTATAAACACAAACAGCAATACTTTGAACCTTAAGGCAGAAGATGCACAAATATCTAACATGTTTTCTGTGTCATGAATGTTTTGCCTGCACACTTACACGTTGAAGAGGTTGAGTCCTATACGGTAGAGCCGCTTTCGATGTGTGTCAGTGGACAGAGTTGGCGAGCGGCAGGAGGCTGGATCCTGGCAACGATCCCTTGGCAGGGAGACCACTAGGGCCTGCAGGGCCTCTGGGCTTGGCCCCCCAGGTATCTGTTGGGGATGAGTGTAGTGGTACTGCTGGTACTGGGTATATATCTGGGCAGGCTGCTGATTTGACTGTACTGTGGTGGAAATTGAAGTGGAAGTAGAGGTGGAGGTGGATCCCAGTTTGTTTAAGCTGATCTCTCCCTCCATTCCAACTCCTCCTGCAACTGGCACTGCTGAACCCCTCCTGGATCCTGGATCAGACATTTCTAGTTCCTCACTGGGTGGAGGTGCAGGAAACTCTGGCTCCTCCATTGACTGACTGTTTCCTCCCCCAGCCATCCCACTCACCGAGGGCTTCCTGCTGCCTGCCTCTCCTCCACCTGCATTTCCCAGAGAGGTGGTTGTTGTAGTGGTGGCAGAGGAGATGGTGTAGGAGCTATTGCTGTCAATGTGAACAGTTACATCCCTGAAGGCCATGAGCAGAGAGCTAGCACTGCGGGGCAGACAAGCACTCTCAGCAGCTGCACGAAGGGCCCCAGGGTCCATCAGTAGTCCCTTTCCCTCTCCACTCTCTGACAAGCTCCAACCACGAAGGGCGTCATCAATAGATTGAGCCAACGAATGAAGCTGCAGGGATGAGGGCATAAAATACACATAAAATTCAGCCATCTAATTAGGTCAAGGGACAGGAGCTACATGTGGAACCATTTAGATTTTTAACAGGGTTGATAATCAAAGACTACTGGAAAATTATAGGAACTAGATTAAGAATGACTGCAACTAGACTTATTAGCAATCCTTTGAATATAGATATAATTATCTTATCAAGTCAGCAGAGCCATTCACTGTGGGTTTTGAGCTAAGATATAATGTTGATACAAAACCCTCTGATGCATTAATTATTTAAAAAAACTGTGCCACATTTTTTTCCACACAATATTATATTTCTTTACTTCTTTATGTTTTATCCATTCTAAATTAAAATATTTATAAAAATAATATGGTGACATATTTGTATAATTAATATCCTATAAAAATATAGCTGTATCATTTTCTTGTTCTGTTCATCACTGTGTCAAATTTGGTAGTTACAAGGTATGTCAATATATAAAATTTTATAATATATTTATTTATTCTTTAGCGAGTGGCAGTGTATTAAAATGACTCTCTAATGTCCAATCAAGTGGCTAATTTGCAATTATACCATCCTCAACCATGCATATACTAGAAAACAGCCTTTATATAGGTGTCTAGTAAACACAATTTGCCACTGCACCTACAAACTGCACACACACAAATGCAAAGAATAAATCATGTATAAACAAAACCCTGAATCACTGCTGCTTTGTTTGAGCTCAGGGTTTATTGTTGCATGTGGTATCTGAGTGGGTGTCATTAATGCTGCACAATCATTTCAGGTTTTGGAACAACATAGGGTGTACCCTAGATGACATCTGTTCCAGGGAAAGCCTTTCCAATGTTACTGAAACCATGTTGAACCACGATCTGCATGTGTTACAACAGTATGGTCGTCCATAGCCCTGGCCATTAATTGGCCTGCTAGACCAGCAAGCAAGTGTGGGGAAACATTTTCCAGAACTGCATTGACTGGTCTGCAGTTCCTAAATACAATATATGATGTAACACAGTGGTAAACTTTTTTAATGTATTGATGGCTTAAAATTTGAAATTTTTTTCATGCACATTTTTTTTTATTTTTTTTTAATAAAGGGTATAAATTTACATATCACTCACTTGTTCAGAGAAGCAGTCTTCCAGCTGTGTGAGTGTAGGTCCAGGAGTTTGAGGTGGTGGTTGAGCTGGGGTTGAAGAAGGGGCGTTTGCTGGGGCCGACGCAGGAGACGGGGGTAGAGAAGTGGAGCGACATGGAGGTGGTGGGGGAGTTTTAGAGCGTAGAGGTATTTGTCCTCCTCCCGGATGCAGATTATAACTGTGTCTCTGGGCTGCATTCCGATTTCGCCCTGAAGGGCTGGGGTGGCGCAAAGAGATCCGACGTGGCAGCTTACTCTCTGACAGCGAGTTGCGGATCTTCTGGAAGTTTTTGCTGAGCTGGTACTGACGGAAGGCTGTCTGGATGCGACGCGCTGCCCTCCTTGCAATGAGATGACCTCCATACTTTTGCTCCAATTCCTCTATCTAGGCAAAGGAAGATGTTGGAAGGAAATGAAAATATCAAACATGTTCATGAGCATCTTAGAATTATAGAGTTATAAATCCACTGAAAGGTATTAAATCATCCATCAGCATTCGAGCATGCCGTCTTTTCAGTATGTCTGCAAAAAGATCAAAAGAGTTTAATCATTCCCTTATCTTCAAACTCCCGTATATTCAAACTCACGCCCTACAGGTATCCTTCTGACTTTTCTATTTTCTATTTTTGAACCAGTGAAGGTTTAACTAAAGCAAACATATTCTATCATCATTCAGCTGCCAACACTGGCTGAAGGGCCACGTGAAGGCCATGTAAGGATTGATGGGCTGTGACAAAGGTACTGTTGAGAAGATGAGTGTAAAAGTCAACATCCTCACAAGCTAATTTTTGTTCTGTTTGTTGGCAAAGTAGTTCCTCTGAAAATCTCACCATCCTCCAGAATTTTACCCTCTAATATTTTCAGCAAGAGGGACTCAGAAGAGGAGGAGTGGGAGGCAGAAGAAGAGATGGAAGGGGAGGAAAAAGGAGGACAGCCACTTGTGTGTCTGGTGGGTATTTGCTCTCATAAAAAGTACTTGTACGTACACACACAGATGCGAATGCACACTACCACTGCAGCAGAAGCAATGGCAGAAGCAACAGCAGACCCTTTAGCAGTTTGCTATAAGGAATAAAGACATCTCCAGCCGCCAAAAGCAGTTATTAGCTGTTACCATGACAACCTAGCATCTTTCCTGTTCCTGTCACTATGGCAGTTGTTATCCTGGTTATGCTTTTCGTGTCAGCAGTGACAGAAATAGATCTGAATGGGAGCCTTTTTTGTCAAGCAAGACGATGTCAAGTGATCATCTCTCACACATCTCCTTGTACTAAAGCAGGTAAAGTATTGTTGGCTTTTCAGTCTACTCTGTTGTGAGCTTTTGAGCCCACAAACACTTGAAAAAAGTCTTACCTGTTTGTTTTTATTCTCCAGGCTGATCTCATATTCGCTGGGTCCCTCCCTCTTGGTCCCCTCCGTTTCCTGTCCTCTGCCAGAGGACGTTCCATCCTCCAGGCTCAGCATCTGTCCACTGCCACAGAAATAAGAGCAGAAAGATATCAATCCTCTCAACCAACCAAAACTGTCCCGTTATCACAGGGCTGGCCATCAGTTCTGCTAAGTGTGAAGAGGCTTTGAAATGAGACAGTATGCAGACTGTGATGTGTGGCTGTTTTGGCCTGAGGTGAGGATGACTGACTTCATGTCCAGTCCTATTTGGTCAAACTTGGCTCCACTGCAAGTTCCTGGAGTGAAGTTGGATCTGTGCTTGGGATGAATACTAACAAGTTAACTGTACCAGCTTTGTCCTAAATGCCTTTTTCTGTCATTTACTATTTCCTACATATTGAAGCTATGTTTCTACTCTCTCTTCTCTGAATGAGGAAAGCAAGCAACAGTGTTTCCACATTTCAAATCAAATAAGTAAAAATATTCCCAATGCTTAAGTTGGCCAGAATACTTGATTGAAAAATTTCTTTTCTATTCAAAAGTCTGTTCTCTGTTTGTGAAAAGATATCAGGAATTCCTTTATTTTTGAATGTTAGAAGTTTTATTTATTATTTTCTCTTTTCTTTTTAGCATTATGGTCTCTTATTTGTGAAGGAAGGCTTCACAAGATAAAAGCATTTCTATTGTCTGACATTACCTTCATGTTTCTCTGAAATTTGTGAAAGGTGTGAAAGGCTTTAAGTTCAAACTATATAGTCTTTCTCATTTATAAGTCAACCTTGAGAGGGACTTCATTCATTGCACTGATTAAACTAAGGAATTAAACTTACAAATGAAATCATACCTCAATAAGATCCTGAAAACTTGATAATCATAAGGGGATCCGACAGCTGGAGGACTGTTATGAAACACTTTAGGAACTGATCTGAACAGATTTATTTAAAAATGGCCTATTAATGCACAAAACAGATTAGTTTGGTCTTTTTTCTGCCAGCGATGTCTTATTCCACAGAAAATTCAAAAATCTAAAATGCTACTCTTTCCTTTCTTGGGGTACTAATTCCATGTTTAACAAGGAAATGCATAATCATGACTTGGAAAACTGAATTCCCGTCCTCTACAAGATTAGTTATATATCTCTAGAAAAGATTAACTTTAATCTGAGGAAAAGTAACAATGCTTTTATTAAAGGTTTAGAATATTCTAGATTATAGAGGAACTTTTCTGATAACTTGGATAGCTGTGGGGATGAAGAACCCAAAATACCCTTTTAGGAAAATAAATCATACGTGGGGGCATGGTAGTGCATGATGTTGCAACGTCTTGATAATTTCATTCTGCTGCCCTGCATCTGTCTTCTTTTTTTTTTAAACCCCTCAAAAAATGATCTAGTTCTTGGGCTTTTTATTTGCTGCACTGCAATAAAACCATCAAAATCTTAAAAAGAATAAAAAAAACACACTTAATGTATACACTAAGGAAATGAGGTTTTGACTGACTTAAATCAGATTATACTGGTGGGGTTGCATGTCACTGTCTTGTGGAGACTAAAGCAATACAGAAACATGCAACAAAAGAACACATCAACAAAACAATAAATCCATCGGTCAAAATTAAAACCTTCATGACATTATTGACGAAGCCCTTTGATCCCCTTTTCTAAAGTCATGAACAAATGAAAGAAAGTCTCACATCCTGCACGTTTTGAAATAACAATACCTGTTGAGGATTTCTTTTTTCATTGATAGCTTTAACAAGCATGAAGATACATAATTCTTTGTCTTTCTTCTTTCTGTCTTGACCCACTGATGAACTGCAGACCTGTCCAGAATGTTTCTTGCCCTGTGACAGTCCCTCTGTTATGTTGGTTAAAATAAATAAATGTTTAATCCTTATTACTCCCGATTCAGTTTTTGTTAATGAGCTTATCCAGGGGTTATAAACCTCATTCATCAAAGTTTGCATATCAATAAATTGTGACCAGTCAAGCCAGCGATTCTCTCTTCTGAGTTGTCTCATTAAACCTCTCATTTTTAGCTGAATAATGTTTTGCATGGCAGCAGACTTCAGACACTGATTGTGATCCATCGACAAGAGTAATGTTGTGTTAAAGGAGCCACTCTGTAGTTCAGGGAGGTATTATAGTCATTGTATGGTGTTCAGTGTGGTCTAAAGTAAAGTTTAGCCATTAAAAGGTGGTTCATATAATTATTTTGCTAGATTTAGTCTATATCTGGTAAAACATTTGCTACCAACCACCAGATGTGTAAATCACTCCACCTCTCCAGGCTCCACCTGTATGTAGCTGTATTAGAAGTTTGAACGTCTTTTTAATGTGTTGATGTCCATTAAATTTGTATTTTAGGGCACAAAAAGGGGTACAAAAGCTAAAAGAAAGTCTAAATCAAATAAATTTAATAAAAGCACAAATATTCTTCCAAGCCAAAGACATCATGTAATAAAAAGTTAAAAAGTTGTGCTGTAGTTTGATGCCAAGGATATCTCTTATAGGCATTGCTGACTTCACTCTGAGAGCTCAAAACTAAGGAAGGATAATGCTAGCTGGTAAGCAGAACTACAATAATTTGTGAAAGGTGAGTGCACAGAGGTGTATTAAGTGGTAAAGTGAGAGATATTTTGGTCACAACCTTGAAGCCAGAAGAATGGCAGCTCACATTTAGATCTCTTGCACTGTTGCCACACCAACAACGTTCCACTTGATATGCTATGAAGATCAATGCTGATTCCATGTATGAGACTCTGAAGGCTGATGTGTTTCCATGGCAATAGCATCATTTGGTTGAGCATTTCAGTTGCAATTATGATGAAGAGTATAACGTTCTTAGTGTGCTGCATGGAAAAAAGAAGATTATTAGACAGTCTTTACCTCATGTTCTGCTGCTTGGATGAAGCATTCAAAACCACTAGAGGCAAAACGACAAAATCATTGTTCTCAAAGTCAAACATAACTTGCAGAAAAAGTTTGGGGAAAACCTAATCAGACTCCACAGATAGGTAATAAACAATCATCTCTGAGATAGCAGCAGAAGCTGGAAGCCAAAATAAAACTATATTTAAATCGAGTCAGAACTAAACAGTGTGAAGTGTGGAGACTGTCATCCACAGCTCAGAGAAAACGTTCCATCCTCCTCTTATATTCCCAGACACAGATGGTACAATGCTCTTTTACATGGCAGAATTATCGGAATTCTGTGAAAGCCATGTAGAGCTTAAGTAATTTACTAGCATGACATAATGGATGGCCTCATATTTTCAAGGTTTCCAGTAATCCATATTTTCTTACATATGAAGATTTCCTTCCACTTTAAAAACTTCTCTGGCATCTCACAGCTACATAAAGTAGGAAAACACTGACACTCAGCACCTTTCATCTGGCCAAACTGGACTGAGGTAGATAGAGATATCATCACACCCTAGAGGCTTCATAATGGTGTGCAATTATGGAAATGTGTGTGTGTGTGTGTGTATGACGTTGTGCTTGGTCTGTGTTTCCAGCAACTAGATACTGCTTACTCTAATAATTTTTTACACAAAGAGAACCAAAGCTAAAAACGACTGGGGAGAGTAAAAAGCCTGCTCATGGTTAAATAATGAGTGCATCACTTAAGCTCCTCTTTGTTTTCTTCAATTGCTGTGAAATCAAGTATACTGCATCCCCTGCCATAAGTCTGAGACGTAGCCAGAGAGTCTCGGTCGCACCTTCAGACGAGATAAATATGGGGAATATAGGCAGAAGGAGCCGAGCGGAGACAGTGGAACTAGAGGAAAGGCTGAGATAGCAGCAAAGAGAGGAAACAGGAAGATAGAGGGAGTGTGTTGGTGTTTGCATGCTGGAGGCTGCCTCCATCAAAAACTCTATTAAAACACTACCATGCCCCAGTGCTGCATCAGAATACATTAGAGTACATTAGAGGATTTAAAAGTATGAGTTGAGCTATTAATGGATCCAGACAGCAAAAGCTTCTATAATGATATAAGCATTATACACACTCTTACTTCCGCTTTACCACATACATACATCCAGTACTGTAGCAGCATCAAACACACCAAGCACACACCCCTGCCCTACCTGCATGTGTCATCATGATGTAAGAGAATTTAACTTCTGTCTAATCACATCACTTAAAGTCCCAAAGAGACCTATGGATACACCCAGAGGAGAATACACACTCACACACACATAAATAAAAGCTGAGTGGAGTGGAAAAGGTGCAGTGGGTTAGGTTGGAGGCAGATCTCATATCATCTCTAGGGAGGTTTGTATGCACAGATGGATTCAGGGGATGACAGCGTGTATTGTAGACATAGTGAAGGTTTGCAGCAAACAGCAGCATCACACAACTTCACATGAGGAGGATAATGATGAGCTGCAGTTTTACATATCTCTGTTACATCTCATCATCTCAGCTGGGTGTCCACTGCTGCTGTGCCATTAGCTCGTCCAATCAGGGCCATGTGTGTGTAGGAGGAAAGTTTTTAGATCAGAGAAGAGAGGGATTCCAGACAGACAGATGTTGATATTAATAAAAATAGAATGGAAGAGATAGACTTGATAGGGAGGGATGAGATGGAAATAATTGCAATGAGATGAATAGAGAAGGCTTGGTTTTCCAACAAGAAGATAAATAATGAGAAGAAATAAACAACAAAACATACTGCAGCAGATGCACAAAAGATGAACACACAAACAGACGTAGCTGGGAAAGGCTGGATTTAGAAACAGAGTACAAGGGATTAAAAAGATGCGGAGGGAATTCTGGAAGAGGAGGAGGAGCAAACAGTAATCATTGTGAGACATGAAAAAAAAACAGCTTTAGCAGCTCTCTGCTCATTCAACCATCTAGTGAAAGTTGATGTATCACACACTTCACATACAGTTTGTCTAAACTCACACAGCAAACAGACAATCCTGCCCACGCAGGAATAGGCAGTTAAAGTGGCTACAGTGGATCCTCCAGTTACTGTGGTAGAGGCAGCAGTTGCGTCATTTCAGGGTTGCCATGGGCGCTTTGATAGTGGCAATATCAATTCATACATCATCCTCCACTACCGTCTGTTTGTGAGTTTCCCTTGAGGTCATTATAGCTAGCTTACATTTAGCTCTTGTTGCAGTGCCAGGCTCCACAGGTCCAAAATTACACCAATTTGCACTAATAACACACAGTCCAGCTGAGCACTACACACACATCATCAAGCATGATTAAAAGCCTCGGAGTTGACATGACTCAGATTACTCAAATGTGCAGTTTGTGCATACAGACGGGATGTAGGGCGTTGTTGAAAAAGCGCATTAAGACCAAACAAATTGCAGCAAAAACAGGAGTAAAGTGTTAGTGATTGGTGGTCGATCTTACCCGGATGAGCCGGTGTTGTCAGCTTCTGGATGTTCAGGGGCAGGGCAGCAAAACTGATGCAGCACAGTCTCACTCCTGCAGAAGGACATGGAAGAAAAGAGGAGGTCAGCAATGGGGAGATAAAAGCAGCAGGACAAGCAGATTTGGAAGGACAGTGTGTCTTTCAGTTCAGTTAACACTTTCCCTTATTTCCTAGTCCTTCTTATGTTCATGCGAAACATCCAAAATGATCCTAAAAAGCGTCTTCTGGACTCTGGATTATTGTATCATCATAATACTACTTGGTGCTGATCCCAGGGTAAATACCCATATGTAGGTCAATTCAAGTCTGAGAAAGCTTAGAATGAGTGTATGATGGAGTGTGATTGGATGTGTGTGTGCATCAGATCAAATGTGATTTCACACAGAATTTCCCTAACCCAATCTGGACAGATTGTTATTCCAGATCTGCTTCCTTCCTCTTCTTCAGTTGGCCTCGCTCATTTGTCTCTCATACATTTTACATTGACATTCATATTTCAGGCATTTTGCTGGTGCTCTCTTTTGGAGCAAATTATGAGTGAAAAAGAGCAAAGACACTCTATAGCATGTGAAAACTGCTGCAAGAATCAATCTGGAAGCTGGACACTGTTCACTGCCATAAAAATTATTGCGATCACAAAGTCTTGCAGGGTTTTGTTGTTTTTTTTAGAGGTGTTCGTCTAAACCTCTGTCACATTAGGGATTTCCACTTTGAGCTGAAAGGATGCAGATACATGAAATTCTCAGCTGCTCTACAGTTAGTCTTCTGACCTGAGCAAAGCTCATTGCTCATGACACAGAGCCACAGTGACAGGCAGTCAGAGTCAGTGCAAGACTAGGACTGACAGTCTGAGCTATAAAAAGCTACCTTTTCATGGCCATCTCAATAGACTTAAAGGGACCCTGATTTTTTTTTTTTTTTTTCCATATACAGTTAATGTATATACATAATTTCTCAGAGGGACACTTGTAACATTTACCCCTCCAATGTTACCCCTTACACAGAAACACACATGCTAGCCTCAGCAGATTTTATTAATTAATATATGTTGATTTTCTCTTTTTTTCCTGACAAAGACCTTTGCCTTCTGTGAACAGCTTCCTCCCAGAGGGCTTCAGAAATCTCAATTATTAAATAATTATGTTTAATTTTTCAGCACATTATAATTATTTTTTACAGCATTGCTTTTCTCCTCACATAGATGCACTATCAGCTATCAAGCTGGTAAGATAAATTAGTCTTTTGTCATACAAAATAAAATCTTTTATAATACGCTTTTTACAATAGAAAGATAAATTTATAATGAATAATGAAACTGTGATAAACCGTGGGTTTCCCTACTTGTAATAATTGTTTTTCTAATTTTCATCTTAATTAGTGATCTCCATATTTTACACAATGTAGGAGATGATAATATGTTATTTTATTTGATTAAACTAAAATCCCCTTTCCTTTTCCTCTTTTAAAATCAATTCATAATTAAGAGAAAATGAATGAATTCATCTCATCTGGGTCAAACTTTCTAGGTGCAAATTAAACCATAAACCTGTGGACTAAAAATATTCTCTTTACTACTGTAACTTTTTTTTACATGTATATTTAGAAATAAGCAGGGAAATAAAATCATTTGAAGAATATCCAGGGTTAGCGCTGCATTTACTGAATGTATGTTTCATGTATTGTCTCTGTCAGGCATCAAATGAAAAACAAAAGCAATTCAAACCAGCATATTTGCACCAGAGTTGGAAAAGAAGGGACCCTGGATTTAGATCTGGACCCACATCAAAATTTAATTATGTCTAAATTGAACCATGCCCCACCTCTTATTAAAATTTCATGAATATCCATCCATTTTTTTCCTTTCAGTTTCCTGTTATCAAATAGACTAAACAAACCACATAATGTCCTTAGTGGATTAAACTTCTTTATTATTTATTAAAGCTGTGTGCTCTAGTCTAGGTGAGGCATTGGTCACATCAGTGATTAACGGAAAATATATACAAAGAAATATATACAAAGGAATCATTTGACATTGTGGGAGAACTTCTCTTTTAAGCTGAATGAGGCAGTTGAAGTGTGTCTGGTGTTTTGGTTTTTTTTTCTGTTTTTTTATTTGGTTGTGTGATGTACTTTATTTTGAGCTGGAGTATTGCACATTGAAAAGCTCCATCTAGTGTGAAGCACTGTAATCTAAAAACATGCAAATCAACACCTATGCTGCCAGGATTTGTTTATTTTTATGTACTATTGACATTTTGCTACTATGCCAAACCAAATTTGAACTTCACATCAAGATTGTCCACTCAGGAAAAACATAAAACTTGTGGCTACATAGTGAGCCTTTTTATTAATTAATTTATTTATTTACTTACTATTTGCTGCATGTCTGGTGTACTTACTTCATTATAGAGAGCTATTTTGATCATATGTGTACATTTGCTATTTTAGGGAGCGCTGCAATGAATTGTGTGAAACCTGAGGCTGCAGTGTTGCTTGCTATGTTAATGTGTACAGCTGGGGTTGCAGTTGGAGGCAAACTGTGAATTTTTCATTTCTACTCCACTACTCTAGACTCATCCTTTTGTTTCTTTTCTAGTAGAAATGTTGAATTAAGTCATTTATACAGTATATCTTATATATGTTCCACGGTTATATTCCTACAACTGTTCTAACTTCTTTTTGTATAAATGTTTACATAACAGACTCTGTGACTTGAATTTCCCAATACAACAGATGCTATGAAAAAATATCAATCTTTTTTTTCAAACCCACAGCAAGTAAATATGTTTATTAGGCAGTGATGTTTTAACAGGTTAAATAGAAATGAGGGGAGGCTGATCAGTTAATAAAAATAATGGGTGGCCACACACAAACGCACTTTCACTGAATCTATCTGTTTGTACAAGGCACGCACATAACAGTTCTTCGCCTCAGACAACTCTTACAAAGAGAACAAGTGAATATTTTAATAGAACATGCATCCTACTGTTGGTTCATGTCCTCTCCCTCTCACATCTTGTCCTCTCTTATCTGTCCCTTCCCTGTTTTTATAAGAGCACCTTTACCAGCCAGTGTCCAAGAAAGAGTGCAAGGAAAGCAGAGAGAAATAGGAGTGTTAGAACCAGATCAGCTCCATTTGGGCGCAAAAAAATTACCAGCACATCGTCTGCCTCGTCCACATTGCTGCAGGCGACCACAACCTACATTGTCCAGCCAATTTATCTGTAAGCAACGCAAGCGGACTGTGGACACAGTCACCCCTGCTGCACCCTTTATTTCACCCTTTGTCTTGTGTTTTAGTCTCTTCTTGTACCTGTTTCACTCTCTATGTATTGAGCTCCCCCTTCCTCCTCCTCTTTTATTCTCTTTTTTTCCCCCATCTCTCTTCTTTTTCAGCTTCTTTCACTGGTCCACTCCAGTGTCAGCCTCAAGCTCCCTCCTCTAGACACCTCCAAGGGCTCCATCAAAGACAACGGCTATGCATGCATCTCTCTCTTTCTCTTTCAATCTCTCTGCCTTTCTCCCTCCTGAGAATGGCTGATTACTGTTCGCTCCATGGGCTAAGTGGGGCAGATAGAAGGCTCAGCTGGAGAAAGAGAGAGAGAGAGACAGAAAATGAGTGGAGGAGAGGATCCTGTCTTTCCCCACACAGGCGCACGTGCACTAGCAATGCTGACAATGATGCAAAACACCCAAAGCCTTCACCGCCAAGCATAAGCACCACAAACCAGTCCACATGTCATCTCTTTGAGTGGCAAAAAACACAGTGGTCTGTAAAAACTTAAAACAGCATTTAAAATAAAAGACTATAGCTGTTAAAGACAAATACAGAGATCTGCATATATATATATATATATATATATATATATATATAAATTTTAATGTAATTTATTATTTTATTGTGATTATGTGTTGATGGCTTTTACTATTCTAAATATCTGTAATGTCTTTGTTTTATGTAAAGCACTTTGAATTGTCCTGTACATGAAATGTGCTATACAAATAAAATTCCCTTGCCTATAAGCTGGCTGAGCTGGCTGTAAGAAAAACTATGCTGAGAGAAACTGACAACTGGAATAGCAGAGGGCAGAGCTGGTCTTCAGGCAGCTGCAGGCAACATACAGCTGGCAAGGACATGGGAGGTGAAACCCTCATCTCCCCTCTCACCTGCTCAGCCCAGCAAAGCAAATGTAAACATTAAATGTGAAGCTATTTTTATCCAGAAGGACCTGATCTGAGTGGGTGAGGGTGTAAGTGTGTTATCCATTCAATAAACCATTCTGCTGCTGGATGAAGTGGTGTGTGCATCTGCTAATGTCACTTTTAATGCTGTAATTTATATACTCAAAATTAAGAAAAATATTGAGAGAATCAAACAGTTGCTGCAGAGGAAGAATGGGCACAATTCAGGGTGCAGGCATGGCTCTCCAGTGGAGGGGAGCAACAGGCTTTGGAGTAGGAATTGTGAGGTGTGGCTTGTGAACAATTGACTATAAGATTAATAACAGCCTCTTTTTGAAAATGTGTCCCCTTATGCTCTCTGCTCTTCTTGACTCTTCTTAATTTTATATTGCTCAGTGGGGGTGTTGTCCCAGAGAGACCAATCAGGGTTCCTGCTGGGATATAACTTATGAACAGAACACACACACACATACTGAAAAAAGAAGGAAACATGGGTTTTCTCTCATTAAATGATGTGCTGATGTACTGTGAAGATCTGATGCCAGGCAGGAGGAGTTGCGTGTGCCCATGTGGGTGTGTATGTGTGTGTATGTGTTTGTAGCAGTGTATTGCTGTGTGCACATGTGTCTCATCTAACACAGCAACAGAGGCCCAGAAATCCCATGAGAATTCCCAGATCCTGAGCTGTGATTAACGGAGAGACCAGCACCGCTGCGGACACTGACGCAAGGTGTCTTATCAACTCAAGCTTCTGTCTCAAAACTGACATTGACCGCTGTGCTTAACATACACACATACAAGTGCACACACACGCACAGAGGCCTACAGCTGTTTGTTATGTAATGATCCAGTGATCGTGATCCAGTTTCTCGTTTAAATAATCCACCCTCATCTGGCACAGTCCTTAACCGACACACACACAGCTGAGAATTGGACATTTGCAAGCAGCGTCTTCTTTAATTAAATGCTTCTCAATCTGCAGGGTACACACACATATGCAAGCACTCTGCTGGTTGCACACTTTAAAATGAATGCAGCACACAACATATTAATGGTTTGAATAGGGGTTTGCCCAAGGCAGGAAATTTATGAAGGAAATCACAGAATCACATGTTATAAAAATGTAGTGCACATACTGTATGGTTACTTCTGTATAGCTTAGTGTTTCCAATTGGAGCATTTGAGAACAGACACTCACAGAAACATGTAAACATCTGTAATCTCTACTCACTCGGATTTCCTTGCCAGGGTCAGGGATCGACAAAGGGTTGAAGGGGTCATTGGAACCAAAGAGCGGCAACTGGTGCAACTTCCACCGTTTTCTGTCTCACTTTCAACGGGGGAAATTGTTGACGGGTCTGCGGGCACCAGCTGCATGTCCCCCGGGTCCATAGGTTGGGCAGGCGGAAGCTGGACTCCCAGAGCCGCCTCAACCTGTGCTGGTGCGGCTCCATGGTCAGGCAGAGACCCCCCACTGCTCTTGAGCTGGGGTTCCGGTGGATGATGGTGATGGTGAAGACAGCTGGGGTCTGGGAGATGGTGATGGTGGTGAAGGTAAGGATGCTGCTGTTGTACCCTGACGTCCCGCAGGTGCCTGTTCTCACCAATGAGCTCGTCCACTCGTCTGTCCAGCTCCTCTATCCGAGCACGCTGGGTCTGGATCAGACTCTGCTGGTTCTGTACGATGGTGGTGAGCTCCCGGAGGTACAGAATAGCCTGCACCGGGTTTTCGAGCAAGCTGGAGCTCATAATATTCAAGGCAAGAGAATGAAAGAGAAGGAGAGAGAGAAAAAAAGAAGCAGCTCGACCGGCAGATGGAGGTAGGAGGAAATGCAGATATCCGTACGTGCGGGTGAGAAGGTGGAATGTCGTTCCGCTTTTCTCTCCTTGATTCTGCTCGGTTGTGGATGAGGCTGCGCCGACCAAGCTAGTATCCACTTCTCCAGTCGTTTCCCTCCCTCACTCACTCTCGCGCTCTCTCACTGCGATGAGTGGTACTGATGACAGAAGCCAGATCCAGATGTGACAGGAGGGAGGGGAGGCGCAGGGAGACGGATGCGTCATTACGCACGAGTAGACGAGAGAATGCCAGTGCAAGCACGCTCCCTACAGGTACAAGAAGTTGCTCTTGAGCTCTCAGTTGTTTATACAAACCATATGGTCACTACAAAAAGTGTCAACATGTTTTTTTTTTCAGAAAAATGTAGTTTTGTCTGACTTTATCAGATTATTTACAGCTATTAGCCAGGATTACGTGTAAAAGTGTGTAATAGATTCTAGCAAAATTATCAATGACTGCCCTGCTTTGATTACACCTTTAAAATATTTGAAAATAATAATAATAAAAGAATTAGCCTTCAGTATATTATTAAAATGTGTAATTGTATTAATCTAAGCCTATAGGCCTAGCCAATGGGCCATTCAATGGTTGCTATGTTGCTGTTTTAATTGTTGGTGACTTGGCAAATATTTCCTATGCTTTTCAGTAACAATTTACTGATATTTTAAGTCTTTTTATTTGTGTTGAAAATGTTGAAAAGGTTGTACGCTTCCAGGACAAGATCAAGGTCCGTGCGACATTGGATTAAAAACAACAGTTATGAAAGAAAGCTAAATTTATAGGCACCACAGACATAGCTGTTCATGCATTCTAATTGTGAAAGAAAATGCACAAGCATTTCCTTTGATAATTAAACAAGTTATAAATTGTTCCAAGATGCAGATTTGTACAACTTAAAATATCGTGACTGTGCCCATGTAATGCTATTTAGTTTAAGGTTCAATATTTCAACATTTTATCTGAAAGTAATTTTTAAAAGTATCGCCGTAACATCTGTAATATAACAGATGACATTTATGATTGCAAAAAAATGCAAAGTTTCTCTATTTTTATCCAGTAGCTGTCAATGTTTTAAAATGTTCTGCAAGGTGGATTTAAGCTAGAACATTCCGACGTACCACGAATGCAACGCTGTTAGTGTCAGATCACGTGCTACACGGATGCGGAAGTGCGAAACCGATTTGTCTTGCAAAACAAATAGCTATGCAGCTTTCACCAACAGCCTAGATTCTTCTCAATCTAAGTTTTTTTGTGCGGTTTAACAAGTGAACAAAACACATGGTCAGGTATGAATAATGTTTTTCAGTACGACACGTTATTGACAGATATTGCTCTGCCTACGGATACTCTGTAGAAGTACCAGCCTTTCGTTTTTTCGAGTACGTAGTTAATTATTTAGATATGTTTTATTATTATAATTATTATTATTTGCGAGCACACAGCTGGACTACAGTTTTATTAAGAAATCGTAATTGAATTTTTGTAAAATTCTGTTTAAGCCGATATATGCATAGAAAAAAGAGAGCATCAGTTATTCTGCCTCGTCATGTGAGAGTCAGATGAGGGTTCGAGAAAAATCGTGAATGTAAAACTAATACAGCTAAATCTCATAACCCTACGGCAGAGCTGTGGTGTTGGATAAAACATGAATGTTCACTTAAATAAGAAAAGCATTCACATAGTTATACTTCTCTTCTGAATGATGGCCAGGTTTATGCTTATGGTCAGAGCATGTCTTTGCAGATAACTTATTGTTAGATGACTGCTGTTTTGCAGAATGACACAGAAGCACTGCCTGGAGGGCCAGGTGTACTCGGTGCCTCTCATCCAGCCAGACCTGAGGCGAGAGGAGGCTGTTCATCAAATTGCAGATGCATTGCTCTACTTGGAGGCCATTTCTACTGACATTTTCAAAAGGCAAGGTCAACACATTCATTCACAGAAGCTACAAAGATACAAACATCCTGTGAAACGTTTCCCCACACTGCCACAATTCTCCAGTAGTGACTAGCTAACAAGCCGATAGCTTAACAGTGACTGAGATTTGTTCTAATGTCAGAAAGTAAAGAGGAAAAACGTTTTCATAACAAAACAGCAGTCTTCCTTGATAATGTTCTAAACTGATGGATAGCAGAAAGTCGCACCATCTGCTGCAAGTATGCTGTGATGAAGTAAGTTATTTTTACAGATGGCACAGTTAACAAAAAGCATAATTTCTTTTAGTAAAGATGGTTCATGGTGTCATTCTGGGTCTGAAGAAATGTTCTCTGAACTAAATGAAACAGTGATGTTAATAAAGTAATTTTACAATGTTAATCTTTTGATTTATGATCCGTTTGTAATCAGGTCATTGAAGATCAAATGGATCCCCAGTACAAGAATAGTTTTGTAAAACTTCTTGATCACCATTATTAAATACATCAGGCTGCAGTCATTTTCTTTTTTTTAAGGATTGAGCACCCTGTAGAGTGTCACAGGGTGCCAATGAAGTAACTTAGTCTTTGGAATATGCAATAATTATAATCAGAAATGTTATCATTATGCATTAATATGTATATGCTCATATTTATGCTGGTGCTTGTTTCAGGGTTTCAGAGAATGTGGAGAAGAATCGTCGCCAGCTTCAGAGCGTCTCTGACCGGATCAGACTAGCTCAGGCCCGTGTTGACAAGATTAAAGGCAGCAAGAAGGCCACCAAGGTAACATAGCAACTTCACTTGTAAAAGGCAGATCTTTAGGTTTGGTGTCTGACACACAATGACAAAACAAGGTGAAAACCTCATAAACATAATTTATGTGTGGATAGGTGTTCTCCAGTGCCAAGTACCCAGCTCCAGATCGGCTTCAGGACTATTCATCTATCTTTACTGGAGCCGCAGACCCCTCCTCCCAAACCTGCCCACGACACAGACTACAGCATAAACTTCGTCCATTTGATGAAAGGGCCTTGCAGGTGAGCTAAAAACACTAAAATGCAACTGAATTATTTAGATATTTACAACATGTCTAACTATGCAAAAATAAAAATGTGACTTATTTAGAGCTACAGTTTTCCAAAGTGTCGCTCAGCTAATTTGCTGCAGTGCAAAAGCTGCCAAGATAAATAAAGACACTACTGATTACATGTAAACATATTTCAGTGTTGGGAGTTTCAACGCAGAGCTTGTTGGGTTGTGGCCTTATGAGGAAAAAGGGTTCAGCTTGTCATATTTATGAAGACTCTAAGGCCAAGTGGTGCAATTTCCTGATTTCTGCTGATGGGAAACACCACCTCTTTCTGTCAGACCATATGCGCACTTTTCAATATGGTTTTAGCTGAGTCAATAACTTTCTGAGTGATGGTAAAAAGGATGAAATTGCAGGTACAATCAGCCATAATTAGCGTGCTTTATAAGGAGCTCAGGTTTATGTGCATGGCTGAAAAATCCAGTAGCATTTGGAAGTGCTCTTACTCACAATGGAAAGGAGCCATTTGAGCCAATAGGAGAATATTGTGTATTTTAGAAGCCTGAGAGTAACTGAGAGTAAATGTGCTGTCTGATCAGAGGTGACCTCAAGATTTTCCAGGAGCAGCATGATGATGTGGCAAGAAGGGACAGTTAGGCTACAAATTCAGCACTAACACTGATTGAGAACAAGCTAGATGTGGTTCTTTTTTTTTTTTTTTTACCCTGTCCTGTCCAGCATCCTAACATACAGAACGGTGGTCTGTGTGCCATATTTTGCTTGACAGATTTGCTCTACCAAGGGAGACATGTTATATACATGGCTGCCCTTGATATTTTTATTATTTTTATTGTAATCTTATTTTCTTTAGTCTTTATATGTCAGTGCCGAACCTGACAGGGAGATAGAGGAAGAGAGAAAAAAAAAAAAGAAAAAGGGAGAAGAGAACGGGATTAAAATGTGGAAATAACAGTTGTCTATGCTGCCCAGAATATATCACAAAAAAAAAAACAACAATATAAACTACCACAGTACTACATGATACCAAAAGAAAAATAGGATGATGATGATATAAAAAATTACAATAGTCATCAAACGTACCTGCAGACAAACGTACCAACACACAAACATCAGCTACATTTAGTGAGAAGCGGATGGAGAGACGAGCACGTTTGTGAGCATGCACGTGTTAACATGCATGTGTGGCCATGCAACAATGAGGAAATGTGTACCCGCAAGGGGGCCGCGATCACGCCGCACCCCGAAGCATCAGCGGGGGACAGGGGGAGCCCGAGGCCCCAAAGGCCAAGCAGGTCCACAGAGCACCAAGCCCGGGACAGCCAAAGCAGACAGAGCAGCGGCCCACCCGGACCAGAGCAGAGAGGCCCCCAGACCGGAACCCCCGGCGCAACGGGGCAGGGGCACCGGGCAGCCCAGGGCGATGGCGAGCAGGCCCAGCGGGCTCCGGGCACTGCGGTGCGGGCCGCACGGAGGGCAGGCGCCCCACAGGCCCAAGGGCCACCCATTCCCCCCAGCAGAGCCCCACCCAGAAACCCGACGGGGCCCGACCGCCCCAGGCAAAACCACCGTGGGCCACGCCAACCCAACACCAAGGCTAGGCACCCCAGGGACAAGAACATGTCGGCAGGTCCTCCCTCCCCCCCACCCCCCCAAACAAAAAAAAAAAAACCTTTTTACCCCAACCCTTACCCATTCATCCCCCACCCCTCCCACCCCCACCAGGGGCAGCCCAGGGAGTCTAGGGCCTGGTGGGCCCCAGACCCGACCCTCTCCACATTCACACACCCACACAACCACATACATTCTCCCTGAGGTCTCACCAGCCCCCCGATGCGGCACCGAAGGCAGCCCCCAGGGCAGACGGCACCCAGTAGCACCCCGCACAGGACTCCAGGCAGGCACCGAACCTCCACCCCCCGCAGCCCCGAGTGCATCCCGGGACACGAGGGCGTAGGAAGACCCCCGCCCCCCTGCCCCCCAGCCTGAGTTGTGTGTGCATGAGTATGGGCTATTTATAATGCAATTAAAAACTGGAAGGAGCCATGAGATGGTGGTGGGTCCCACTGCTGCCAGGCAGCAGGACCCCCTTAAGGACTCCCTCAGTGTGTGTGAGTGTGTGTTATGTGTGTAGTGCAGTACTGTTAAATGTGGTAGTGTCTAACATGTAAATAAAATCGGGGGGAGAGAGGTCACAAAAGGAGGGGATGGAGGAAGGGCCACCTCGGTGGCTCCTGTCCGCCCACCCACAGCCCATGTGCCCATCCCTCCGAGGCCCTAAATGTACATTGATGTCTAGGTTGTGATTAAAATCTAGTGGGGCGGGCAGTCGCAGGGGTCCACCGGGGGATCCCGCAATGGGGACCCCTCAGCCAAACCCATCGCCTCCACCCGCCCCACAGTGCCCTATGTGTAGTGTGTATGATGTGGGGTGGCGGGGGAGGAGAGGGGCTCGGGGAGGGGCACAACTGGGAGAGAGATCCCCTTCCCAGGCAGCCAACTCCTCAGCTGGCCGCTGTAGGCACCCCCGCCTCCCCAAGACCACCCGAGGGAAGAGGGGCAAAGGCCCGGCCCAGCCAAGAGCCCAACGCATCAGTGCCCCGGACGCCCACCCACCCCCGGCAGCCCACGCCACCACACCAGGGGACCAGAGAGCCCCAGGTTGCACACACATATCCTGGTCGGGTCCAAGGCACAGCACCCCCATCCACCCCGAAGGAGCCCCCGGCGGGAGGGGAGAGAGCGAGAAGGAGAGCAGACTCAACCCCCATGAGCCCTAATCCCCCCACTGCCCACCAGGACCCCCGCCGCCCCCCTTCCCCCTACCCCTCCCTTAGACCCAACGGACACATTGTAATCCCAAAGGTACCTGCCCGGCATCGGATCAGCCCGACCCCGACCCCAGGGCGACCAAGCCCCCCCGAGGCCCAGGAAGGGCCCACCGAGCTGGAGGGAGGCAGCCCCCAGACCCCGGTATCAACTTGGTACTTTGGTTGACTCAGTTGCTCTTGGGAGGGCTCTCTAAAACTTTGGGTATTTCAAACAATATTGATTAATGCTTCTATTTTGCTAATTGAACTTTAAAGCTATTTAACAGACATTTAATAATGATCAGAAAATGAAACGGAGGTAATGGCAATACAGATACTTAGAAACTTGCTGTGTCTGCAGCCTTTGAAGCCACAACAGATGTTTGCTTGACTTTCATCGTTGGGTTCATACGGTACAGGCAAATATGGTTCTGGATCAGTTGAATTAATCACATACTCTACATGCAGCATAGAAGCTGCGTGTATGTCATTTGACAGTGAAAATTGATTGTAAATGTGTGTCAGTGTTTTTCCCCATAAATGTGTGTGTTTGTGTTCCTGGCTTAGCACAAAGTTTTGCATTATTTATAGCCATCCTTACAGACTTTCCTGCACCATCTCAGAAAACTTTAAGGAAGCTAGCATATTTTCTGCTGTGTGTGCTTGGTGTTTTAGGGTTTTGTTTTTATGAGTGTGTCTTTGTGTATTTGACAGACTGGGAGAAAAAAAGAGAAAACACTGCTGTAATCTTCTGTGCAGAAATGAATTATTCAATATCCTTCAGAAGCGATGTCCCCAGTCACATAATTCAGCATTGCGGTGTTTGTGTGTTCCTGCTTTGGTGCTCAGGAGCATTTTAGTGGCATTTGTCACTTGCGTTGTTCAAGATTTAGTTGACATTTTACATTTCTCCCTCTCTTTATGTCTGCATTCCTTCCTTTCAGGATAAGTTAATGTATTTCCCAGTGTGTGTGAGTAAGAAGAAGAAGTCTGAGGATGAGACAGAAGAAGGATTGGGCAGTTTGCCCCGAAACATCTCATCTGTCAGCTCTCTGTTGCTTTTTAATACCACAGAGAATCTGTGAGTTCACATGCACACAAACAGGCACAGATGCTTCCAGTAGAAACTAGTCAGATTTAAATCTTTTCCTTTTTCTTTTTTCCCCCAGATATAAGAAGTATGTGTTCCTTGATCCTTTAGCAGGAGCAGTGACTAAAACACACACAACACTAGAGACAGAAAAAGAGGAGAAACCATTTGATGCTCCTTTATCCATCACAAAGAGAGAGCAACTGGAGAGACAGGTACTTTCTAACCTGAACACACTTAATTTGACCTCTTTAAATGTAGGATTAGTTGAAGTTGTTTATTGTTTCTAACAGACAGCAGAGAGTTATTTCTATGTGCCAGACCTGGGTCAGGTTCCTGAGATAGATGTGCCGTCCTACCTGCCCGACCTGCCCGGTATCGCAGATGACCTGTCGTACAGCGCAGACCTGGGGCCTGGATTCGCCCCATCAGGACCCACACACAATATCCCTGAGCTGCCCTCCTTCTCTGAGGAGAGCAGTGCATCAGGTATGCAGCCATACTGTCTACAGCTGTTTTAATGTACATTTGATCAGTTCACTTCATGTTAATTTGCATTTTAGTTTAATCCTTCTGTCTTCATTTTATGTCAGGGTATTGAAAAATGCTATGAAAATAAACTCAGCACACATTTTTGACAGTTTGTTTGCGATGGACACTGTTCAGTTTTTTTTTTGTTTTAGAAACTCAACTTCAGCCGAATTCTCCTCCACCTCCCCCCCCTCCCCCTCCACCGCCTGAGCCTGCACTTATTCCTGCTGCTCCTGCAGGAGCTCCCCCTCCTCCACCCCCACCACCGCCTCCTCCCGCTCAGAGCTTCACAGAAGTGGCCCAAGCTCCAAGTTCAGGTTTGTTCATTCCCGCACAGTTCGGAACAGGCCACTCACCACTCCCATGGAGGAGTATAAGTGAATCTGACACTTTATTAAAGCTGTGAAAATATGTACATACACACACACACACACACACACACACAAATGGAGAAAGCCAGTTTGCTGCCATGAATTAAATTGACTTAATTGATAAAAGGGATGTGATTCTAAATTGCGCTGATAAGACGGCATCCTCTGATTCCAGGCCCAGTGGCTGGTGCTCCAAGCGAGGTGGTTCAGCCGTCAGACGGCCGTGCCAGTCTGCTGGAGTCTATCCGCAATGCCGGGGGCATCGGCAAAGCCAAGTTACGCAATGTGAAAGAACGGAAGATGGAGAAGAAGAAACAAAAGGAGCAAGAGCAAGGTGCCAGATTGTTTGAGTGGGGATGTGACTCTGTGTTTTATTAATGGCTAAAGGGTGCAGCACTGACAAAGATAAAGTCATGCATACAGAGCAGAGCGTGATCAGTTATTACCTGGAAATTAGCTATAAAAGATGCAGTCTGTCACGCTGCTTGATAGGATGACAATTTACTTTTGTCTCACGTTCATCATTAGCAGTGACTTTTTGTGACCTTAGTTTTGTGCATCAGCTTCATTAAATAGTGACTTCACTGTTTATGAGCTGCTTTCAACAAATAGCTAAATAAAGGGCGTTATATTTTCCACTTTGAAGTGAAGAACCAGAAAACTAGTGAAACCATTCACTGATCTAATGGCAAATTTAAACAATACTGGTTTCATAAAATTCTTCCTTCCAGCGGTCGGAGTGGCATCCAGTGGTGGAGACTTTATGTCAGATCTCTTCAATAAACTTGCCATGCGCAGAAAAGGTCAGAAATTTCTTTCATGTCAAAAGAGATTAAAAATATTGACAAGTGATTGTATTTGCTAAATGTCCTGTCATCTCTGCAGGCATATCGGGGAAGGGCCCAGCAGGTGGGGAGTCGGGTGATGCTCCCACTGGTACTGGTGGCGCCTTTGCCAGGATGTCAGATGTCATCCCACCGCTTCCTGCTCCACAGCCGATGACAGACGATGACGACTGGGAAGCATAACGTAATAAATAATAAAAGGCACTCATAGTAAAAGCATTGAACAGCCTTTGATTATTTTCTTTGTCCAAAACTAACAATTTCCTCATGTTTGAAAAGTGAAAAGTAGTAGTTAGTCATATAATTTCATTAAAAAAAGGTTATTATTTTGTCCAGATCAAAAATAATCATATGCCAATGGCAAATAATGTACTACTATTGTATATATTATAAAACAGATTTATTAATAAATCCAAAATATGTACAAAACAGTCATTAAGAAGATGGAACTGATTAGCAGGCAGGCTTTGCGTTACATAACACTTTTTCAGTTCTTTAAATATTTAAAACCTCTGATTGAACGAGTCACGTTTGCCTACCAGTGCTGTGCCTGACGTCTGAACAGTAACTCTCAGAAATGCAAATCAACATACTGGCTTTTGAAGTGGATGAAAACATTTTTTTCTAACATCCAGACTAAAAACAAAATACCTGATTATCTCTGAGAAATGTCCCCATACTCTTTGTTCACAATGTGCCATGAAATACTTGAGATCTTTAACCTTTAATGAGTTTTAAACAGAAAATGCTAAACAAATGAAACCTGAAAATGGAAAATAAAGAGCATATAAAAACAGAAAACTGTCTCTCTCATTGGTTTGAGCTAACAGCGCTCACTAGAGTACAAATTTCAGGAATATAAAAGGGCTGTGAAAACATTTACTTCAATCAGTACATATTAAATTGCTTTTCTGCCGCATTTCAGCTTTCTCAAAATACTTGTCTTACTAATGTCTTAGTAGAATCAAGCATTTAAAGATAAGCTCTTTGGGAGAAAAGCTAGGCATTCTTCTGCTTCTTTTCCAGGAAGAACTACAAAAGAAGCACATACAGAAAAAAGTGAAAACAATTTTAGTTTTAATGATGACGTGGAACTTTGTGTAAACATCAATGTATTTGGTTGTCACCTTCCGTAAGGCAGCAAAAGCAGGACCAAAAGTTGCACATGTGTTAGTGCGATTCCTGATCCAAGCGGGAAGTTTAGAGAGCGTAGCCGGCCGAGAGTACCGTCTGTCACACAGCACGATGGAGGAATAGTCGCCACGGTGACGGATAGCTCTTCCTTTGGAGGGAACATATCCCATACATGTTAATGTTGATCACATTGCCCCCAGCTTCAGAGCAATTATTAATGTATTTTTTTGTTTGCATCCATTTCTAATATTACATGGTTACCTATGGACTGGTTAACAGCCTTCATGCAGAGATTCTCTATCAGTGCTTGTCCAGGGCTCCTTCCCTGACTGTGAGGCTAAAACAAATACAATACTTGACAATGATTTCACCATTCCTTCCATTTTATATCACCAGTAGTTCTCTTCTCATGCTTGTGAAAATGCAAATGAGGAAAGAATCTGACCAGGTGTGTGTCCAGGTATGACATCTTTTCTTGCAGCTCTGGTGATTTGATGTTGGGATACGGCATTCCAACCATCACTACACACCTTCATCACAAACACAAACAGTAACACTTAACTTTAAAATCACTAGAGAGCAACTTGTTGGCCGTGAGGTCTTTAATAATAACCACCTGCCCAAGTCATCAGAGAAATTGATTCCCTCGCTCATCTTTCCTCCAACCACTGAGAACAACAGCGCTCCTGTGAGTCCACCACTGTCCAGAGCACACCTCTACAATGAAGAGACAAATGCAAATCAGTGATTAATTCCAGTCCCAATTACCACATTATCAAAACTCAGGAAGTAGGACTTGTTAGTGGCAGTGTGTTACCTGGATACAACGGGAAAACTCATTCAGTACCTGCTCCACCTGGCTGGCTTTCTTTGGCTCCTGAAAGATCTGAGGAAGCATTCGTTTTAGTTTAAAGATTTTAAGAAAATTGATTTTTCATTTTATGCTTCGACTTCCTTGGACACTCCTGTTCGCTTTGCTTTATTTGAACATGTAGCTAACGTACCTTTTTCTTATTTGCCAGTCGGGTTAGCACACCACTGGCCTCCCAGTGAGATATGATCCGTCTTGAGTATTCGTAAGAGGGAAAGAAGCAGACAACCCCACCAGGCACCACGTTGCAAATGTTGGAGAGAATGCGTCCTGTTTCATCCATCTGTTACCAAGGCAGATATGACTTTGTGGTCATGCTTGTGCACACAATAAAATCCCTGTCAACAAAATCTAAAAAAAAAAAGCTTAATGATATATGAGTTTGCTGTTACCATGCGAGGTGAGTCTCTGTTTTGATAAGTAAAATCCAGCTCCTGACCAGATGGGCCGCTACACAAGACGAGGGGCAGAATGTTCTCAGGGGGAATGACGTGGCCTGCACAGTTACCAGTAAAATGACAGTCAGTGCAGTTATTTGGCAATACTGCAAGTCTTCTCTATTTATTTATCATTTGAATTTTTAAAAATTACCTTAAATTGAGATGCAAATGAGGATTTTTATAACAGACTCAAAAACACCTCTTACACAGTTACAAATACATTCATAAAACCCGTTTAGCATAAACAAATCTCATCTTTTAACCCATTTTAATCTGATTTTAGTCCTATTTAACCCAGTCTAAAACCAATTTTAACTGGCTTCACTTGAAATTAAAACAAGGATCTTGTGTCAAAGTGCATCAAAAGTATTGTGCTTTAAACTACAGTTTGTCCACGTCAGCTGGACGAGTTATTTCTGACGTAGTTTGCAAGGGGTCTTTTGCATACCAACAAAACAGCCTTTTCTACTTCTTCAGTTCTCACTTTTGCACCTGGTGCAGGTTCAGAATATGATTTACAGATCATCGATCTGCATAACCCAGTGTGGGAGAAAAAAAAAGAAACTGCTATTTCTTGAGTTAAGCCTTCTATATTTATCAATTCTCTGTAACAAACAGAGATAGATAATCACATTGCTAACAAAGTGCATAATAAAGGAGTAACCCACAAAGAAATGTTGAGACAGAAAATGGGCCACTCACCACAGGAAAACTCAGTAATGCGCTCCTCTCCCACTCCGGCAGAAAACAGAAGCTCTTGTTTGAAGTCGGACACCTACATGTGACATATTTCAGTGTGAGAAAACCAACAAACTAATACTGACACAATTTAATTTGGTTTATTTTAAAGCATCTCACAGGCTGCATGGTTCCTCCAGCAATGATGACAGCTCTGCACTCCTTCAACACCTGAGTAAAGTGGACTGCTGGATTCAGCAGAAGGAACTTGACGCTGCTCTCTGACACAGTGCCTGAGCAACAAATATGGCTTTTTTTTTGACAAAAAATTTCTTATTGGTCCTTCATTTGTTATTTCTGTTATTAATATTACCTTGTCTGTGCACCACCACTCTGCCATCAGTATTGCTGTTGGTGAGAGCCATGAAAAAACCCTCCACCTGCATCATGGGAGATGCAGACAGCACTTTGTCTGCCTCAGGGGACCCCTGCTGGTCTGCTAAGGGAACTGCACACAAGAGAGTAAGAAAAATAGTGACTATTACAGAAAACAACATCACTGTACTGAACGCTATGATGTGTACAATGCTAGCAGGCAGAAATTAAAATAAATTAGAACTGCTGCACATACAGTGTCTTTTTATATAAATTCAGGCATATCTCATTGGCAACTAATTCAGTTCTTTAGGTGACTCATAATTTCTGCAGTGATATTGTAAAGCAAAAGAACTAACCAGGTACAGAGTTGTGGTTGCTCTGTAAGGTCTGAAGGTAACGATTTAAGCCTTCTGTGCGACGGTTTTCCTTGTTGGAGCTGCTCTGCGTGTGCAGTGTCACACCTGAGCCTGCATACTTCTCCACAAACCCACCCAGCTGCACAAAGAACATACAGGTAAACACATTTCATTTTACAGTACATCATGAATATATCTAGTTTTTAGATGCAAAGAATTACTCAAATATAGAAATGTTAGACACTTACCTTTCTGCTAACCATGCTCTTCTCAAAATATCTTTGTAACTAAAGAGAAAATGACAAAGATTTAAGTATTTTACCTTCTTGGTTTGATACGGTGTACAGCTGACATGATTTTTTTTTTATAGGCAAAACTACCTTAAACAAATTTATATTGTCAATCTGAGCCTTGAAGAGAAAATTATTAATAGTATGCATCTCTGTCCCTAAAGGAAAAAGAAAAGAAAAGCGAGTTGTTAGGTCTCTGCTTTCATGTGCTTCACTGTGTTGGTCAATTAATTATTAACTAACCTGCTTGTGTAGTCTGGTTCTGTGGATTCTGCCCAACTTTTCCTGCAGGGAAAATGGGAGGAAAAACAAAGATCAGCCACATCTTCATAGCAGACACACTGTCCAACAAGCTACCCTGCTGCTAATTACAAACTAAGTGCAGACTTTCACCTCCCAGCACACGGACCAGCCCCTCAATCACAAACAGAATCTGTTTGATGTACATCAGGTTCTTTGCCTTCAGTCTGCTCCTGAAGTTAAAGACAGATACATATCAAGGAAGATCAGGGTACGATAAAGTTGGATTTGTGCACACAAGTTTTCTATGTGGGGCTTACTTATAGCGGTCAGCGTACTGGGTCAGCTGGGAGTGGGCACGGCAAAGCTGAAGAAAATTAAAAATGTTAAAACATGAAATGTAATTAAAGCCAATATGTCATGCATAAGAAAGAGGTTACCTGGGCTCCAGTGAGTTCTGCACTGTGTATACAGGAGAGAGTGTCACTAAGATTGTGAGCTTCATCTATGATCACCACCTGTTAGAAAGATTTTCATACATTATTATAAAATAATACAAACAGTTTAAACTGACCAAAGGTTGGTAAAAGAATTAGTCCCAAATACTCCTCAATCATACAAATTTTACATTTTTTGTTTTTATTGCCCTTTATAAACACATTTTTACATGCACATGGAAGCACTATATTTATGGTGTAACTGTACCTGCCCCTTCAGCTGGACCCCTGCTGCCCTTCTAGTAGCTTCATGAAGCACCATTTGATAGGGCAACACCACCAGCTTAAAAAAAACAAAAGCACATACCATAAACACACCAGTGATACTTGAATCTACTGGAAGAAAGTGACTAACCAAAAGAACGCTGTAATATTAAAACAGTAATTGGTGAGCACAAAGAGGACTGGGTTACCTGTGCAGGAGGAATAGCAAGACGTGTGGCGTAATAAGGGCATGATTGCATTTCCCTTCCCATCTTTAGCAGGTGCTCTATATCATGGACAGCACCCAGGACTTCATCTCTCATCTGCTGCAGGGCTGAAGCTTTGTTGTAGGGACACACAGCCTTTGCTGGGCCTCGCTTACGTTTTGCCCCCTCTTCATGATGCTGTTTCTCTGCAAAACATCCAAACACGTAAAAAATGTAAACTGACAAGAACTTCTTCTGACACAAGTGTGAATTCACGGCTTATTTCTGTGCAACGAGGACTGCAGCTGCTAAACAGCTCATACCGTGCTTGTTTTTCTGCATCTCCATGCAGCGATCGTTAATGCGCTGGACGCTGCCCAGATGTTGCACCTCTTCGTTAATACACAAATTCTGCCAGGCAGAGAGTTAAAAATCAGGGCAAACAGTGTCAGAAACTGAAGCCAACACCTGAAGTCATAGTTTAAGTAGTGCCAAGCATGTAATTGTTAGTATAGATACTGCGTCCTTGATCATCCATAAGATAATGTCTTTTAGCATCTTATTTAACTTCTGTTATCATCTCATCACAGCTTTATGGTCACAATGGGTTAAATATAAATTACCTAATTCTACATGGCTGTTCTAGACTATTCTGGCTCTCTAGTAAGGCACATACAGGGCATTTGTCTTGCAGCAGTTTGAAAAGCTATTTTCATCTGTTTATCATATAAGGAATTGTTGATCTTTCCAGCTGTGACAATTTTGTTTTGTTTGCTGCGGCATGTGTACATACCTGTCTTGAGCCCAGCGTAACCAGACTGATATTCTTACTGAAGGGGCTCTTTTGCACCTCATGGACAAACTGGGCCAACTGGGAGTGAGTGCGACTGCAGTAGTATATCTACAAACAGGGATATATGTACAGGCTCACATTAAAATCAGATGTGATACACATTAAGATAATCATATTTCTGTGTAATGTATATGTAAAATTTCTCTCACACACACCTTAGTCACATGTTCTTCCACAAGCTCATCATCGTCATCATCCTCACCTCCAAAGAATCTGTGGATGTGTGCAAACACACCATGCGGTTGCTTTTCTATTTCAGATTTTCACTGTGATAACGTTCAGTGTAGTTAATGCAGATTAATCACCATCCTCACCTGTTTTTAATCTTTGACTCATCATCACTCTCATATTCTGCGATAATAAGCTCCTCATCTTCTTGATCTCCTGGCACTTCAACATGTTCCTCTTTACTAAGCTGAACCAACTTGTATGCTTCATCGTCTTCACAGCTCTAAAAACATACTTAAGTTTTTTAATTAATTCACATATAGTATCTTTCAGTAAATTTAGCTAATAAATTCTGCATGCTTGCATGCAAAATAACTTACCTTTCTCTTGACTGCATACTTTAGCTGAGCATTGTTTCTGATAATTTCTAACCGTTCTTCCCGCTTCTTCCTCCTCAACTCTTCCTCCTTACACAAAAGCATTTAAATAAAGTTTTTAACTGTTATAATAGATTGAAGGCCCCCAGAGATCAATGTCAAGATCACATCTAATATTCTTTCACCTTCAGCTTTGACAGCAGATCACGTTCGGCCTTTTTTTGCACAAAGTCAGTGATCCAGTCTGGCTCTGTTGAGGAGCTGGTGGCAGAGGACTGAGTAGCAGTAGAAAGAGCTGCTTCTCCTTCCTGCAGCAGAGCAGCTGCCTCTTGTCTCTTCTTCTCCTCATAATCTGTGAGCCAGCTCAGTGCACCACATATTAGACTCAGTGACTTGCCCTGGATAAACACATGCATGTGCATTAACATTAAAGTAATGGGTGAATCCAGACATTTCTGCCTTCATTTCAGTGTCTGTTTGCACACACCGTTCCAGTTGGACTTTCAAAGATGCCAACTTTGCCCTGGTCGAGTGCGCTGTAAAGGGCTTGCATAAACTGCTCCTGGATGTTATAGGGTTGGTAGGGAAATGGAAATTTGGACTTGCCGTTTTCCATCCTCCCCAGTGTTCCTGGAAAAGACATAAAATTTGTATATGGTTATCGCAGTATCTGAGGCCAATAACATTTAATCTTGAAGCTCGTCTGAGTCCCTTTTCTATAGTCTGAACAGGTAAACTTCAATGCTAGCGAAAGAATTTGTAGCTAGCTAAAAATACAGCAGGGTCACGCCAACTTCTTATCGTAATCAATCGGCTTTTTGACATTCAAAATCTAAAAAGAATATTGATGTATGAAGTACACTTACTGAAAATCCTCTGTCGACTTTTTATTTTCAACTCCCGGATTTTCAACAACCGCGCCAACTAACAGCAGTGGTGACAGAGTGTAGCCAATAGGGAGCAAGATATAAACAAAGAGTGCTAGATTTATTCAACTAGACTCTCAATGTGGACGGCGTTATTTGTGTTTAAGCTATATATTTAGTAATTTTACAACGTTATTTGATTATTAGAGAGTAAAATAATTCAATATAACTTCTATTTGTATTTTATACACATACAGTATTTGTATACTGTGTATTTGCTCTGCTGTTTTATGTGTCCCGCCTTTTCGGTAGACGCCCCTAAATTTATGTAACGCCACTAATGGTCGATCATCCCCATGTTTCCTCCTAGACTGTCTGGAAAGTTCTCTGCCCTTTCATAAGCGCTTGTCAGATACCAGGCTGCAAGAAACGTGAACTGGAGACAATTTCTTTCTAACCGTATATGTTTTTTGTTGTACAAGCGTGAGTGGTGCACGGCAGTCTTTACGTCGCTAGTTGAAGGCTACATCGTGCAATTTATCTACATCGGCATTCATAAGAAAGTTGGATTAGCTTGCTAGTGTTTACGTTATCTGTTGCCTACTTCACTTGGCGTGGTTGGTGAGGTACTTAGCTTTAGCCACCGTTACCCTATCCAGTGTTTGTCAGGTTGGATTTTGCTGTAAGCAAGAGTAGGAAGAGGGAGAAATCTGCCTCATGACAATGACTGCAGAGGAGCAGACAAGCGAAGGACAACACACGATCCCAATGGAGGGCGAGGATATTACGTTAAAGAAAGACGGGGGTGTCTTAAAGGTAGGTGATTGTGTTTTGTGACTAAAACTCCAGCTAGCTGCGTGGTTAGCTGACGCTTTCGGTTAGGCTAGCAGTAGCTGTTATTAGCAAGACTTGCGTGCACTATCAATATAGCCAGCCAATTCAAGCTAACTGCAGGCCAGACAGCGCTTAAAAGGCTTTTCTGTCATAAATTGTGGCATTGGTATTGTTGGTAAATTATTGTTATGGTTGCAATACCATCGATTATTGGCCGTGCAGCCACCTGTATTTCTAGAAGGGTCTGTATCCGTGGAGAAACAACGATCAGTGCTGATGTGAACAAGATAGAAATAAATTACCAAAGCAAGTAATATGACCTACTAGATTTCCTCACAGTAATTTGACAGTTTTGTCTTTTGTTGTGTGATGTATAATATTAAAGTGAAGATTAAGAGTGATCGGATTACATGGCATGAATCTAGTGCTGGTCTACAAATCAGTTGAAGAGATCAATTTAATTTATTCTAATAAATCCTCTTGATTTTTGCTTATTTCACTTTTCGTTTGTTTTTACAGCTGGTCAAAAGGGAAGGCACAGGCACAGAGCTCCCTATGACTGGTGACAAAGTGTTTGTCCATTATGTGGGAACGCTTTTGGATGGGACACATTTTGACTCAAGCAGGGACAGAGGAGAGAAGTTCTCATTCGAGTTGGGCAAAGGTTGGTTTCATGTCTAAAAGACACAAATATTCATCAATTATGGTTGCTCAACAATCGTGATTAATTCTGTCCCATCTGTCTGTAGGACAGGTAATAAAGGCATGGGACATTGGTGTGGCTACAATGAAAGTGGGAGAGTTGTGCCAGCTCATCTGTAAGCCAGAGTATGCTTATGGATCGGCAGGCAGCCCACCCAAGATACCCCCCAATGCCACTCTTGTTTTTGAGGTACACTTTAGTTTATTTTGATAATTTTAACATTTTGATTGCACGCCTGGAATTATGTGTGGAAATGACTATGTTCATTCATCATTGGCTTTAAAAAAAAAAGAAAGGTTTTGATGTTAATTTTGTCTTTACACACCCAAAGGTGGAACTATTTGATTTTCGAGGTGAGGACATAACCGAAGACGAGGATGGAGGAATCATTCGGCGTATTGTCACTAAGGGGCAGGGATACTCAAAACCTAATGAAGGAGCTGCTGTTGAAGGTACCACATCCACATACATTTCTCTCTACCAGCTATTCCATTTTCTTATGCTAATTTCATTTGTTTGGAAAGTAAAGGCCATGTTTTTAGGTTATATGCACACACACACACACTTTTTCATTTTTATCTGCAAAATCAAAAACTCAGAGGCCTCCTTCTTGCAGCCAACACTCAGGGTGCATAAGCTAATCTGAAGTCAGGAGTCTAAATGCTATGAGCTAACCCCAACATTTCCATCCGTTTCAGTGATTTTGGAAGGTACCTGTGATGGACGTGTATTTGACCAGAGAGAACTAAAGTTTGAGATTGGGGATGGAGAGAGCCTTGGCTTGCCGGCTGGAGTGGAGAAAGCTATCATGGCTATGGAGCAAGGGGAGGAGGCACTCTTCACTATGAAGCCCAAGTATGATTGTTTTATCAAAAGATTTTATTTACCTTTTTATTGTAGTGAAATCCTATCAGAACAGATACTTGACAGTTAAAATGTTTTAAGGCTTCTTATTGCAGATAATTGTCATCGTTTTATTAATATATCCTAAGTCATCTTGGTTCTGGACTTGGGCTATAAAAGAAGATTGTGCAGAATCAAATCTTTTATACACTTAAGACCAATAATGTGTGTATTTGATTTGCAGATATGGCTTTGGGAATGCAGGAAATGCAAAGTATAACATTCCTGGTGGAGCAACATTAGAGTATAAGATTTCGCTAACAGCCTTTGAGAAGGTAAGCAGATCTTGGTGCTGTGTGACAAATACAACTTCACTTACTACTTCTTGCACTTTTCACAGTTTCCTTACATTTTTTTTAAATAGGCAAAAGAGTCATGGGAAATGAACACACCTGAAAAGCTGGAGCAAAGCAGTATTGTGAAAGAGAAAGGAACACTGTATTTTAAGGTATGTTTTGAAGAAGCATCCACTTTGTCTTAGCCTTGAACAGATACTTTTTCATGTTCAGTAACCCAGTGATTCTATATGTTACAGGAGGGAAAATACAAGCAGGCATCTGTGCAGTACAAAAGGATTGTTTCTTGGCTGGAACATGAGTCTGGATTATCAGGAGAGGATGAAAAGAAAGCAAAAGCATTGCAGCTAGCTGCACATCTTAATTTAGCCATGTGCTACCTCAAAATGCAGGAGCCAAGCCTAGCCTTAGAAAACTGTGACAAGGTATGGTTTCTATGTCTAATAAGATGTGTTTCTTAGCAGACAGTTAATTCAATGAGTTTAGAATTAATCTTAATTGTTTAAAAGAGAGCAGATTATACGATTGGCTTTTAGATTAGTTTGGTTCTTAGTAATTGTGTTGAAATATTCAGAATGACTATTTATAAACTGCTTAAAGGCTCTGGAGATGGACGCCACCAATGAGAAAGCATTGTTCCGAAGAGGAGAGGCACTCTTCGGCATGAAGGAGTTTGACAGAGCAAGAGATGATTTTCAGCGAGTTCTTCAGCTGTATCCGGCTAACAAGGCTGCCAAGAGCCAGGTATGATGGCGTCTGTTTTTTCCCCATCAAGATGCTTTGGTGTGGCTGTGTTTATTCAGCCCTCATACCAGAGATAAATGGACAAGTTGGTTAAAAAAAGATTATCCTGATTTAATCAAATATACAGGTAAAACTGGTTTTAAAAACCTCCCGTTGAATACTTGTAACAAGTTTTGCATTAAGTTTTACACAGAATATTGTGGATACATTTAAAGTTCCTTTTGTTTTAAAAAAAAAGAGAGACATTTCATTCTGTGATTGTAGATGCTGCTGTAACTGCTTCTTTTGAAAATATGGTATGCTGACATTTTCATCATGTCCTACTAGGTGGTCCTTTGCCAGAAACGTATCAAGGAGCAGCATGAGAAGGACAAACGCATCTATGCCAACATGTTTCAGAAATTTGCAGAGAGAGACTTAAAGGTGAAGGGTTGTCTTTTCTAAAACAACCACTGGGGGGCAGGATAACTGTGGTAGAGTCACTGAATAGGTGCTGATTTTGTTTTATTCTCTTTCTTGAGCAGAAAGAAGCAGAGAAGGGGAAGAACGTGAGCAAGGAGAACGGCGGTGACGAAATGGAGGTCGAAAACGGTGAAAAGGAAGCTGAGAGTGAAGCGAAAGCATAGATGAAGATGCAACTGTAATGTGGTTGAATTGTTCTTAAACTTTTTTGTAACTGGCCATTTGTGTTTAAGGTGTGATTGTGTGTATGTGTGGGAATGAGTCACAGAGCACTGACCTCGGGCACGTCTCTGCAGGCTTTTTGGTGTGGCAGCTAGCTGAGTGAGTAGGGGCTTCCTCAGCTGATGGCACTGTGGAGGTGATTTAATGAACTGTGCCATGATTATGGCCCTGAAACCTTTCAACCCACAGCTTTTAACTGTGCATGTGATCTCAAAGAAATGCGGTTTGGAACAAAAGTGCATCCCGAGTGCTAAGTGCAAAATTAAAAACCCTGAAACGTGAAGGGCTAGACAGTTTACCTTGCACTATCTTCTGTCCTGTAACCATTCTCACATTTTTGCTGTCTAGCCTAGCCTTGTCTCCGGCCTACTGATCAATTCCTGAAGTTGTGATGGCTATGTTCATAGATCAGATGAGTTTTGAATGTTAGTGCCTGTGTCCCAAAGTGTGTATGTAGCAGCGCTGTTGTATAGGTGGAGTAACAAGACGTTAGCCTGTCACACCAGTCAGACTTTGAACTTTTCTCAAAACTTGAAGATGGAGCTCCCTTAAAACCTCCCTAGGGTACAGAACTGTTCATGTTTGCTTTTGAAATATTGACTTTGTACCCCCCCCCCCCCTATTTTTTCTTCTTTTTTGTTTTTCCCCTCAGTATTGTGCTTCTTACTGCGGTATTGTTCTCAAACTGAATTGAAAAACAACAGATTACTCAACTGGAATTTTGTTCATTTATAAGCAGCTACAGTAGACAGCTTTATTAGCTTCTCCTGGATGCAAGTAAGAATGGTTACATATTAGTCTTAATTTCCTGTAAAAAGTAAATGTATGAACATATGCATATATGGCTTGTCGGGTTCAGTTTTAGACTACACCAGGGAAAGATGTGACCCTTGCCAGTTTTAGTCTGCTGTGCCTACAGTGGCAAAAACGACTAATTTAAGATGGCGCTGTCAAAGTTTGAGAAATGTCACTGCTTTGTTTATCCTTGATGGGATATAATAAACAGTAACTACTAAAAATTTGCATGTTTTTTTTTTTTAAACAGCTGATTTTTTTTGTCCTTTTTAAACGTATGGAATAGAGATGTCTGTTCATTCAATTAAACCAGATATTGCTGTTAATACAGAGGCTGCAGGTTTAACTCAGAACTTATGTAAAATCATGTGGAAGCTGTTCATGCATGAAAATATGTAGTCTCCTAACAACTTAAACTGTACAAATCTTTGGATTAATGTCACCAACATAACCAGAAATAACTAAGAACAAGTAGATTGAGAAATGAGATTTTTCATCTTGTCAGCATTGGTCAAAACAAGCAGCTTGTGTAATGTAATCTATCTCGCTTGTATTTAAAGTTTGAGGGAAATGAATTTGAACAGGAGAACATTGACAGAAAATAATGTGGTGAGTTGACTGGATCATGTTTTGTAAATTATGAAAGTTTGCCAGGTTGTTAATATACCTGATACACAGCAGGTCAAAGTCTTCTTTTCTATAGATGAGCAGGAACTGATTTGATCTTCCAGCCCTCTCACAAACACTGGTGTCTTCTTACGGATGTGTTACTGATTCCTCTTCCCACCCAGTCTGTTCTCAACAGGTCGATTTTAAACTTTTTTAATAGGTTAATTGCCTATTGGCTTTTCTTGGCTGTTGCTGAGGTAACAATTACATAAATGCAAACAGGTGTAGGAGCAGTATTCACCCGGGAGAGGGAGGACCCACCTTCCCTTATTGTTTCCACAACAACTGGAGCCATGATCTCTTTGTTCATAGCTTGCTGGCTATACAGAAGACAGATATAAAAGGAGGTGTAATATAGAAGAAGGCACAATTACATTTTCATGATGGACAAATGGAAACAGAAAAGATTCCCTATTATGATTTAATAGTGGCATGCAGTAAAAAGCTGCATGATGGTGTGAAATTAATGTTTAATCTTTATTACTTTACATGTTTTATAGTTTTAAAATAAAAAAAACAATGTTTTGGACATCAATGAAGGGGCTGTGATTTTGGCTTTACATTGTGAACTGAGGATACAAATGTCTTAAGGCTTGTCATCGTCTTTGTTTTCTAAAAAACGTTATTTGAAAGCTCAAAATCAGAAAATGTTGCAAAGTTATGGAAAATGTTTTTTGAAAATCAGCAATTTTTTCCACTTCAAAAAAACACACCCAAGACATTCAGTGTTTAGTCTTATCAATTTAATTAACTTTTTGGGTTAACATCCATTCCTGAATCCAAGGCTTGCAACATGGATGGCAAACTTTTTTTTTTTTTTTTATCCCTTTGTTATATTGCCATTCTTTGGGGAACATTTCAACATCGGCACTAAAAACACCAAGCAAAGCATTATTGTTTTATTTTCCCTGAAACATGTATGAAAGTGTACAAAAGTTTGGGGTCATTATTGCTGCATTTTTTATTCCTAAATTGTCGACACATTCTCTGTTAGGGACAAGTTAGGATTGCAGGCCAGTCCATCACCGATACCCTGTACTTCTGCAGCGATGCGTTTATAATGTGTGTAGAATGTGATTTTGTATTATCTTGTTGGAGAAGAAGAAGAAAGAAAGCATGGCTACACATTCTTCTTTGCTACAGACACATAATTGTCTTATCAGGTCTAATAATCACCTTCTATCTTCTTAACTTTCGGCTCAATTTATATATTTTTGTTACTAAAAACCAGGGAGGCGATGCAGCTTTTTTTCTTACATCTTTATTGTTAAAAAGTTCAGTGGTGAACACGATTATCTAATATAAGGCGTTACAAACAACTTTAAAGTGTTGCGTCTGGACAGGAAATATATAGCTAAATCAGTAACTGTAGCAATACCTGTTACAGGTAAAGTTCACGGAAGGATATTGTTACTGTTAGGTTACTGCCCATTTCTACTCTTCCATAAAATCTGAGAGCCGCCAGGTTTGAACTAGCTGCACGTAGGAGCACAGCGTTTCCGGTATCATTTTTAATAATAAAACGGCTAAGAAGAAACCTGAAAATATACATTTTAATATTAAAAATAAGGCATAACAATATAAGTATATTAAACAATTTAGTGCCAACTGAATATATTAAATTAAAATTGTGCAAGTATTTGCAAGATGTTTTCATTTTGCCGGTGTGACTTATGCTTTTACATTGAAGGTCCTGTAAGCGTTTTTCCGCCTTGTTCGGTCTCTCTTGATAGAGTTGAGAAGCTGGTGTGAGATTTCACCCTTCACTTCATTCTTTGTACCGTTTCGCGAGCTCATTAATGCGAGACAAGTCAGAGCATAGGTTAACCCGACAGCAGGAGCTCGCTCGGTAATCAATAGCAACCGGAAAGTCTTTTAAATATTTAGATGATCGAGAGTAACCAGTGTAGGTGACCGGGCTATCCCAGGTCAGAGTGGGAGATTTTTCGCGGGATGAGAGCCACCAGGGGACTCGCGCACTGGGATTATTCAGGGTGCAGGTAGTGCGCAGCACACCCACAGAGGGCAGCTGCGGGCGAATGGTGTCCGACCTGATGGTGCGTCCGATCCCGGGCTGATGACAAAGAGGGTGATCCGACGAATGAGTAACTTGGGAGCAAGCGAACCGAGATGATCGCGGCGTTTTTTCCTTTTAAGAAACTGCGACGAAATGTCAGATATTTTCTGTTTGGGGCGATTCTGCTGGTCGGAGTTTTCGCCCTCTACCATGAGATGGTCGCTGCAAAGATGTGGAGCAGTAATATCAGTAAGTTTGTGGTTGCGAAGGTGAACGCATGTGATTCAACAAGTGTTTGTGACTTAAACTTTTGTTAGAATCAAGTGCATCTTACACAGATATTTCAGGCTTATAGGGATGTGGCAAGAAATAAACTTGTATATATCTGTAATGAAAACGTGCAAGTTGGCATACACAGAGGCGCCAGAAAAGCAGAAATCATTTGAAAAACATAACTCTATATTAAATACATTTATTTAATGCTGAGCCTTTCAGTTTACATGAACTGGAGAAGATTCATTTTAAACACCTTCAAATATGGTGTCCATTCAAGTATAAATATAGGGAAACAGCCATTAAAACATCTTTCAACAGCTGTAGATTGGTGCCACTCAACTAAATTTCCCCTCCTTCTCTTAACATTTCTAGAGAGACAATGAAGTTATTTCTCACTATCGCTGCGACAAAACTTAATTTATATTATTGTTGTGATATTTTAGAGTTTTTTTGCTGACAGTGTTTTTAAACTTACCTAAACATGTTGCTTGGTAAGAAACTGTAAATGTAAAACGATCCATTAAGTCTTCATGTGAGCATTGGCAGTAATGTGATGCACTTCAGAATTCTCCTTGATTTGCAAAGAAAATTTGAGGGTGCAGCAGATATAACAAATGCCTCACTTACAGACAAGAAGCAATTTTTGTGTGTGTTTTAGAGTGAGAAAGACAGTAAAAGTGGGGGATGGAAAGGTCAGAAAGTCAGGTCACACGTATTTTCAGAAGGATGTCTCGTCTCTCACTCTGGGTAACCAAACTTCCTGCTCCTTTAACTAATTCACACATCGCCTTACCATCTGTTGCATTGCTCTCACAGTCTGTTATGACACAAGGATGTCACCACCACAACTGAAAGGATGAAGATGAAAACAACCAGAGACAATCTGGTGTCAGCCCGTTTGAGAGAAGGAACAATGCTTTTGAACAAAGCCTCGGGGTGAAAACACTTTCCTAAAACCTACTTAACAAGGTTTGCCTCTACACATATTCCTTGCTTGTTGTCCCCTTGTTGCACTTCTTTCGAGGGAAGCACAATGGAAATTCTTGTGATTTGACAGCAGCTCTGTTAAAAGCCCTATGATGAAACCCAAGAAAGCTTTCAGTTACGTGGAGTGTAATATTTTAACCTTCTGACCAAGTGGCTGTTTAAAATGACACTAAAGTGCTGTTTATTGGAGGGATGTGTTTTATTGTTTATAAGTGAATAACATTTTTTTTAGCTTTTTCTTTATCCATTTTCATTTATTTATTTATTATTATTATTACTTTTTTATGGTTAAGCGTTGGTTTAGTTAATAATTTACCCCTTATGTGCCACTAACCCACAGTTGAATAACAGCAAACAATGAGATGTTGATGATGAAAATGTTTTTCCCAGTTTTATTCAGTTAAAAAACAGGCAAATAGAAACATTTTTGTTAAGTAAACAAAATGTTTGTGGTCTTGTGTTGCGTTTTTAACTGTCTTAGGCTGAAAATAGACAAATCTATCAAAGGGCTAACACAGAGAAGGATAATCATGCATCCTTAGTTCCACAGATAGTTTAGAATGACAAATTAGCCTTAAATCCATGACTATGGAAGGAAACTGGAGCATCCAGACCAATGGCAGCACAGAGAGAACAAGTGTTTCCAATCCAGAACCTTCTTGCTTTGAGCCTGATGTGGTAACCACTGTGGTCATTCAGGATATGTAAAAAAAAAAACTCACATAATGGTAGATGTGTTTATCCAACTGTAAATGGGAATACAAAAGCAGGTGGATGAAACTGACTCATGCAGAAAAAGCTGTAGGGGTCTGAATGATGTTTTACAGAAAGAAATAATATTTTGTTTTGGATTTTTTGTTATTTTTGTGTGTGTGTTTGAACTCCACACTGGCACCTCTTAGAAAGAAAAAAAAAACAAAAAAAACAACCCTCCAGCCCACTGATAATAGAATAGGATAAGTTTGACTTCTCGCATATAACAAACTTTGGCTCACTTTATACCCAAAATTTCTCAAAAATGACTCAAGATAGCAGTAGTTGCTTAAATAACTCAATCACACCTGGATGGAAGTTTCCTCATTGCTTCATTTTCCATGTTACGCAACATGAGTTAAAAGTTTATTTAAATGATTTTATAGGCGCTCTCTGAGTGCTTCTTGTTTTTTATTCTTTATTCAGATCCCCATTAGCTGCTGCTAAGTTGGTAGCTCCTCTTCCTGGGATCCACATTCTACAAACATCTTCACAAACAGTTGTCATATTGTGACTCTCGGTGCTGGTTTTCGTCTTGAATAACAAAAAAACAGACCTGATTCTTTTACCTTTTAATAACCAGAAGACAGAAGTTAGTTTTATCATAAAGGAAACATTTTAATGCATATAAAAGTACAGTTCAAGCCCTCTCAGAAGATATGTTGGAAGGAAATGGAGGCTTTGTCTTGTTTTGCTTTTCCTCTGCAGCGGGGCTGTGACATGTTCGTCACCACAAACCTAGAGACCAAACTGATTTAGAAAGTGCATGTTGCTACAGGATCACACAGGGGCTCAAGATATGGGTCTGTAAGGGATAGCTTGTTTTGTCCCTCATGTAGGTCACACAGGTACTTAACATAGATAATATTTAAAGTGCTGCAGTTAATAAATGTCTTGATTGAGAAATGCCTCCAGCTAATTGAGGCATTAAGTTTGCCTCTTGTATTCTCTTGTATTTGTGAACTATCCTCTGGTGAAATACAGAAATTTATAGTGAAGTTTGTGATTTAAAAAGAGCAGAACAACATAAAAAAAAAAAAAAAAATCTGTCTGTTTCCTGTGGCAGTTTTGCTTCAGGTTAATTTCAGTTGTACTCAGTCTGCTGCAGACAGGCTCAGAAGTGTTTCTTTTACCGTATCAAACAACATTTTTACTGTTCTACATGTTTTTAATCTTCAGGCTCTATATTAAAAATGATGGTTACTTCTTCAGGGTGCCAATTTTTTGGGACAAATTCAAATTAAATTAAATATTAAGTTAATATTAGGAAAAAAAAACCTCACTATAAATAAATAGCCAAATAACATCATAAGACAGTTTAAGTTTCTCAGGTGACTTTATAAGGATTTTGCTTCATCCACTTTCAGTGTTTGGTTGACTCTGCCTTTAGCCTGGAGCAAATAAACCATTATTTAGCTGGACTGAGTCCAGACCATTCCAGGCTTAGGATCCTGTTCTTCTGACTGGTGAAATATTTTGAATAATCTGAGCACAGAGGGTGCTCCTTTACGCTTTTGTTACCTTTTCCCAGAAACGACAGATAAATACTTGCATGCCAGTTTGCAGACACATGAGCCATATCAGAAGCATCGCTATGTTTGACTGATAAACGGGTTTTAGCTCTTGAATTACTCAGCTTCCCCGTATACTTCCTTAATGTAAGGTGGTGTTTCTGTTCCTGAGGCTTACTCAGGGAAACTGATTTACCTCTTGTAGTTAACCCTCTAAGGGTCTGAAGTTTTCTCTTGATCATTAACCAGCAAACAAGGACACCTGCATCATGGAGAGCATATTTGACTTGCAATGCTATGATTAAAAACGGGTTTATAAACCATGGTAAGGATAATCCACAAGACGCATCTTGTCAAACAAGGATTTAACCAGTTTTGGTTTGTGAAAGCTGCGGTCCACAGTTGCCCAAGAAATGTTTAGTAGCCAATTGTCCAGTTTCTTTTGAACCTTTCCAACTCCAGCATACAGTGTTTTTAAGACTCTTTTCATGGCCTTCATAAACCTGCTCAAATTCAAGGGGAGACTTTGCATGTAATACATCATGTAAATATATCCTTAAAGCTTAAGAACAAAACTTGTGTAACTTGTAGAATGGGCTGGATGACCAGGACTCTTTCATTTTGTAAACTGCATATTTTAGTGTCTCCTCTTGGTTTTTGCAAAGTCAGTTCATACGTGTGCAGAGGTGCTTGCTGAAACGTTCTGACTTTGACATGTTGTCCAGTAGAGAAGTTTATTTATTTTACCAAATCACTGACTTGACAGAAGAGTAGCTAAATCTGTTGAGAATGAAAATAAATAAATAAAAAACCTTCTCATCTGCTGTTCTTAATCACCACTCTGGAGATCTCCACCCTGGTGGTAATGACAGACCTTTACAAAAACACTATAACTACAGCCCACTGACTGTAACCACAAGCTCAGAAAAAGACAGAAAGCAAAGTCCAATTTTGAAATGTGTATTGTTGTGATTTGGGGAATAACAGTTAAAGTCAGAAGGATTTAGATTTTTGCATGTGCTCTGCTAGGGGGTCTGAGAATTTCCCAACACAGGAGGAGTGCAGTGTCGTGGCAGCCCTTTGAAGTCTGCGACTCTGATGAGTTGCATTCAGTGGTTGTCAGGAGTGCACTGGAACAGGGTGGGACTCCTTGTGGATACTGGCGAGCCTCGTTGTTAATGCAACGTAAACCTGCCAGAAGTGGATGGAAAAGCATCTTGTATCAGATTACCAAGCCTAGCATGTGACCTAAATTTAGCCATGTAGCAAAGAAAAGCTATTGGGTGGATTGTTGAGCAGGTCAAGCCATTTGTTATTTCATGATTAGAATATATTTAGTTTAAATGTAAATTCAGTAAAAGCCAGAGCTAGAAAATCTATTTTAAATCACCAGATGAAATATAGGATGGTGCACATTGCCACAAATTTACCCATCACCCCCCACTGTACTTAATAGTTCTCCCTCTTTTCCTCAGGTATGAATCCTGACACTGATGTCGTCCAGTGGAGGAGAGTCATGCTTGACCAAAGGGTAAGGAAGGTGCATGGAGGAAAAAAAAGTAACAAAAACTGAGGCGATGCAAGGCTTTGTGTTTGTGTAGAGGAGGGGCAACAAAAACTGAGCTAAAGATAAACAAAACTTGATGCATTTTCTAGGATGATCAACCAGTTTCTGTGGAGGATTCAGCTGCTTGGATCTCCAGCTACACTCCACAAACCTGGAAACCAGAGGTGAGCATGTCTATTTGCACATTGCTTGCATGCTTAAGTACTCACTCTCACCTCCTTTGAACTTCGAATAGCCTGCCTGGGCATGCTCAGTTACCTCCCAGCTCAGTCCATTTGCCTGTTTACAAGTGCCTTTCCTGCAACAGGCTTCAGCTGCTTCCGCTGTTTTGCATTGGAGTCGTCATGTTTCCACTATATTAAGCAGGCCAGTGCTTTGGCCAGTTGCTCGCACCTCATGTTGCATGTTCAAGCTGTTACTCTGGCTGTATGGACCAGTTTAACTACACTTCAGTGTAATGTTTATTGTGATCATTTTTATGTGTGTTCCACTGAGTTTTTTTTTTCTCACAGATTTATTTATCAATTCCTCCATTCATTTATTTATATATTTTATTAGATATTGTTTAATACACAAACCATAAAATGGCTAAACACCATTTTATAAAAGGGTGGTAAAATGTACAATCTTCAAAGCAAGATGTTGGATTTTTGTTATTTTGCTTGTAGAGAGAAATGCACTCTGTGTACAAGGCTGATGCATTAATAGAGATTTTTGTCAGCTACAGATTTTGAAAATTAGAATAAGACCTGCTCTGTAATGCAGATATTGGAGCAATTATATACATATTTGTTGCAATTTTAATAAAAATGGGTCAGTATTATTATTACTGAGCATTACGTATTTCAGTATTTTTATTTTTATAGCAAACAAGCTCTCTATAATTTAAAACATGTTGGTGGTCCTGTAGGTATTTGCTCACTTTAAAGTGATACTACAATAACATGGAGGGCTCTGTCACATTATGTTTGCATGAAAACACAAAATACATTTTCTTTTAATTTGAATCTAATTTAATTTTTCATACTATATTTCTTTTATATTTAACATTTAACTGTGGTAACTCATTTGTGAAACAATTAAAATGGATACGTGTAAAATTCAGCTTTTTTTTTTACATTTGTATGGAATCCTTTTAAATTTTACTGTGCTCCAAAACAAAATGGAAAAAAAAGCTAAAGTTAAATATTTGCATGATTTGTAAATCAAATTGTGTTCTATGTAGGAATAAATTATGCAAAATAAATAATTTTCCTACTGGAATATGCTTCCAAGAGCAGTTTCTACCAGATTAAACTCGCACAGGTTGATAAAAGTAAAAAAATAAATAAAATAAGATAACACACGTGTACTCATTGCTTGTTTATGGGCATCTTCAGCTCTGTATTTTAGAGACTGATTCTACAGCTTGAGATCAGAATTCAGGCTTTTGTTTGTTGTTTCTACAACTGCTCACAAACAGGAAGTTTGCATCGCCCCCGTCGCCCCCATTATATTCTGGATCTTGTTTAGGCTCCGATTTGCATGGCTAGATTTCAGAAATCATGCTTGAGATTGGTTTGTTTGTCAAAAGCATTTCTTCTGTTTACAACCTCCAGCAGTGTGTTCATGAGATGAGGGAAGAAAGTTGTCCCCTTATTCTGAAATAATTATAGACTTGAAGTTATTGGTGCAAGGCTTATCTCGAAGTATCTAAAAATAAAAGTTAAATGGAGGGACTTGATCTTGCTATGTCCACTTTAAAAATCTAAAAGTAACAAAAGTTGGGAAGGTTTTAATAAGTCTAAAGTTCCACTTTGCACTGAATGAGCTTCTCTAACTGTAAATAAAGTGGCTTATAATCATGAACATGGTAGCTAAAGTCAAAAGAAATGCCCTATGAAATATCACAAGAAACACTGATGTAATCTTGAGTGATTTGAGCCTTGAGCCTTTTCTCTGAACCTCAGGCTTTTGCACTTTTTTTTATTGAGCTGATGACTGCAAACTATTAAGTATGACTAATAATGAAATCTGATTAACTTCTCTTGACATGCAGTAATCCTCTCACTGTCTTGCATTTAACACAAAGCGATCAGATAACATGGCCTCATTGGCAGATATCGCAGAGGTGTATGTTTACAGACATCTGGGCCTTTACTGTAGCTCAGCTACTTAATCATAGATCTGTGTACGTTGTAGTGTTTCCTACTGAATTCCACTGAGATGATTACAAGTGCACAAGAAGTGGTACATCTTTTGTCACCCACTTTTGTAATATTTTAATTGTGTTTACATGTATATATTTTATTTAGAGTAAGCTTTTCTATATTACCCATTAACAGTAGCTAGTCCTTTTTGTTTTCCTTTTTCTAATTATCATTATTTTGTGCAGACTAGTTGAATAATAGATGCTTATAAACAAAAGGGCTTGTGGTTTGCAGGAATTGGGTGACAGTGTGATGTGGCAGTTCTGCCACTGTACGGGCAAGTGGCATCTTAAAAAGGAATAGTTTATTGGCTTTAGTTTGCTAAGCAGTGAAGCCAGATGATTAGCTATTCTTCTGCTGAATGACTGAGAACCACAGTTTTGTGTTCCTGCCAAAGCCAACATTCTTCTCTCTCCTTTCAGTTTAAGGGACAGGCTAATCTGCATGTGTTTGAAGACTGGTGTGGCAGTTCGACAGCTGATCTGCGCAAGAATCTGCACTACCCACTATATCCTCATGTGAGTAACACTCATTTGTTCTCGGTCTGCTCAGGAAATTATACAACATGTATGATGTCATAGAACCAGGAAACCTTTGCAGATTGACACAATGGCTGTGCTTTCCATTTTCAATTCAGAACTTGTGAGGTATTTGAGATATTTTTCTTTTGATGTTTTGAGGTAGCGGCTAAATTTTGTTAAGTTCTACACTTATTGCCAGTATTTCTGTTATATGTTCTTTGGAGCATGTATCGTCTACCCACACATGTATGTTCCTTGTTCATTTGTCTGAAATACCGTGTGCACTGGTGTTCTATGCTGCACAGAGGACATTCCTGCACAAGTGAATTCACTTACACCTTTGTTTTGACTCAGAGGTGCATTCTACATCTGCATGCAAAATCCTCACGTTTCTGGTCTAGTCCCATGTTGAGCTAACATCGTGGCTGGTTTTGTGTTTCTTCTTTCAGTCCAGGAGTACGGTGCAGAAACTGGCCGTCTCTCCTCAATGGATCAACTATGGACTCAGGATATTTGGTTATTTACATCCATACACCAATGGTACTTCCTTTATTAATTTATTTTTTTTATTTTACCTGCTCTTTTTCTGCTTTACCATTTCTTCATTCCACCTCTTTTATTAATTTTTCTATCCTTCTGCCTTTCTCATTCTCTCAGGTGACTTTGTGTTTGCTTTAAGCTCCGATGACAACTCTGAATTGTGGCTTAGCACAGATGACTCCCCTGTCAATTTGCAGTTGTTGGCTTGGGTTGGAAAGGTATGCATGTTTGTTATATCCCTGCATGTTTTAAGTTTTGTCATAGTTGTCTCTGTTTTATGTTTTTTACATGTGAGTTTTTGCTCTTTAGACTGGCACAGAATGGACAGCCCCAGGGGAATTTGAGAAGTATGCCAGTCAGACCTCCAAACCAATTAGGTGAGTCCAGACAGCTACATACAGGTATTAACACATTTCAACTGAAAAGTTCAGGGGCTTTATGTATGTATGTATTTATTTATTTATTTATTTTTTTTATCTGAGACTATGTCCAATATCAAACAAATGTCTCCATTTGATGCACTGTAGCAATCAGTCAATTAATCAAAGCAAATCAAAATTTCATTTATACAGTACTTTTCATACATAAAAGCAGCACAAAGTGCTTTAAACAACAAAAACTACATATCAACCACTAAACAAAATTATAAAATAAGCCTTCACATACCCAAGCATATAACTCAACCAAATTAAAAACAAAAACACACATCCAATCATTAACTCTCACACAGATGAAGCACACAAAAGCACCCCCACCTCTCTTTCTGGTCCCCGTCAGCAGACGAGCTGCAGAGTTTTGCAGCAGCTGCAGTGGTACTAAAGTTTTTACTGAGACCAGAAACAGAAGCGTTGCAATGATCAATCCTGCAAGTGAAAGCACGGATCTGTCTCTGCATCGGCTTGAGAGAGAAACGGTTGAACTCAGGTGATGTTCTTCAGGTGGTAGAAAGAAGTCATAGTGACATTCTTGATGTGAGTGTTAAATCTGAGTTCAGAGTCAAGTATGACTCCAAGGTTTTGTCATCTGTTCTCATGGTTCTAATGCCAGAGTTTGAAGTTTGTTGTTTAGTTTCTCCCTCTCTGCCCCATTGCCAATAACTAAAACTTCAGTCTTGTCCTGGTTTAGCTGGAGGAAGTTCGCTGCTACCCATGATTTGATTTCTAGGACGCAATTAAAAATGACATCAGTTGGTTTGGTGTCATCAGGAGACACGGCAACACAAAGCTGTGTGTCATCAGCGTAGCTGTGGATGTTTATGCCATGTCTTCTGATGATATCACCCAGAGGCAGCATGTAAATGTTAAAAAGCACAGGGCCCAGAATTGAACCATTAATGTTTATACAAACTTTTTATCACTGAGATAACCAGTTAAAAACTGTGCCTGAGAGTCCAGTCTTCACGAGTCTGTTTAAAAGGATGGATCTACAGTATCAAAGGCAGCACTCAGGTCAAGTAGAACCAACACAGTTTCTTATGGTCCGTGTTGGTTCTGAGCTCATTTAAGATCTTGACCAGTGCTGCCTCTGTACAGCTTCACTCTCTGAAACCAGACTGAAATTTTTTTAAATATATTATAAGTTGTCATAAAATCATTCAGCTGCTTAAATCAATTTTCTCTCAAATGGGAGATTGGACAAAGGGCTGTAGTTGCTAGAGAGTGATGCATCCAAATAGCTTTTCTTTAGAAGGGGCCTAACTGCAGCTCTCTTAAGAACCTCTGGAAAGACCCCTGTATGAAGAGGGCAATTTATGATATGCAGAAGTTTCTCAATAAAAGAGCCACAAACTGATTTAAAAAGGTGAGTGGGGATGGGATCTAAAATGCATGTGGTTGTGTTTAGTTTTAAAATCATCAACCAGAACAAAATTCTCCAGTGTTTCCTCTGTTAAAAGCACACACTGTAAAGGGGGTAAAAGTGGGTTCTGAAAAGAGACATGGTTTGATCTTATGTCAATCTTACCTTTTGAAGTGGGCAGCAAAGGTCTCCCAGGTCTCAGCAGAGCTGGTGGAATTAATGAGGATGGGGTTTATTAGCCGGTCAACAGTTGAAAAGAGGAATCTTTATTATTGCGATTGCTGGAGATGAGTCTGGAAAAGTAAGTCCATCTGGCTTCTTCTGACTCTATTGTAGGTGGAGAGATGATCTTTGTATATTTAGTGGTGAACTGTGAGTTTATATTTTCTCCATCTTCTCTCTGCTGACAGACACTTTCTCTTTAGTTGTGAGAGTTGATCCAGGGTGGCTTTGGAATTTTTCTAAGCTTTATTGTTTGTATCATTGCCACCTTGTCCAGTGCTCTTATTAATTTTTATGTTAAAACTATCAACCATAAAATCAACTGTAGAATCCCAGGGATCAGATAAAATGTCTCTATCATATAAAAGCTCCACAAACTTTGCCGCCACTTCACTGGTGAGCTGTCGCTTCCTTACAGTTCTCTCCAGCGTGTTCTGTTGTTTAAATTCTTCTCTATTAAAGAACACACAGGAGTGATCAGAAATCCCTAAATCTGAAATATTTGTAACTGTCACTGGGAGACAAAATGAAAAAACCAAGTCCAGTGTATGACCTTTGTTATGTGTTGGCTGTGTAACATGCTGGTTAAAATCAAAACAATGTATTAGATTTAAAAATTCCTTCAAGGTGGAGTCAGACTGATTTTCTGTATGTAGATCAAAATCTCCAGGGAGATTAAAAATTTTGAAAATCATGCTTCATTTTCATTCCACATTATAATTATGTGCTACTTTGTGTTGATCTATCACATAAAATCTCAACAAAATATAGTCAAGTTTGTGATTGTAAGGTCACAAAATGTGAAAAGGTTTTAGGGGTATGAATTCTTTTTCAAGGCACTGTATATAAAATTATGCATAACAGCTAAAAACAAAAGAACAATATTCAAAAGACTGAAAGTCACAAATGTGATGTTTTTAAAAGCAAGTGTTTTTAAAACAATAGCAGCATAAAACAGAATAAAATAATATTTAATTTGGTGGTGCTGTCTCTAAACAATCAATTCTATTCTCTATAATCAAATCATTAATTAAAAATGTCTTATTTCATGCATCTGTTGTAAAAGTGCCATGTTGAATTGGGTGGGAAGATGAGCGGGGGATGGACTATGGGTCTGAATGTGAATGAGGTTTTGGTGAGTTCTCTGTTGTTTGGATGTATGAAGAGGATACCTGGGTGTAGTTATGACAGGAATGAATGAAGGTACAGATGTACAGGATGGGTTGTTGTAGTTTATGTTAGGGGTCTCTTGTAGTTGTGGCTACCTGAATATACTTAATGACCAGGGGCATATTTCCAAGATGATGATGTCTAGATTTATCAGGCTCAGATTGTAAAAGATTGGTTCAGGGAGCATGAGAGATCATCTTCACACATGGATTGGCCACCACAGAGTCCAGTCCAATCTTTAGGATGTGCTGGAGAAGGCTGTGCTCAGTGGTCGGACTCTATCATCATCAATACAAGCTACTGGTGAAAGATTAATGCAACGCTGGATGGCAACTTCCTTTTTTCTTTGGCCAGGCAGCGTGTTTGCCAGCTTGCAGTAAAGCTTCATGCACCTAAATTTCTGCATGTAAAAAGATTGGAGTTTGACTTAACAATGATCTGCAAGAGAAAATCTTAACTCAAAGGATCTGTCTTATTAATCTGAAGGAAAGCTAAGCTACAAGATAAGAAAGCTTAAGAAATCAATGTTTTGTTTGTTTGTGGCATATATGCATAATAAATGTTGAGCAAAAAACATCCTAGGCCTTTTCAAATATTTAGGGATTATCTAGGTATTTTACCAGCCTTGAGTGACTTCAAATACTTATAAGGATTTAGTTTAAGACTTTGCTGTTTGTTTCTCAAGCAGTACATGAGCCAGCTTCCCTGTCACAGTTTTGATATGATTCATAACCACGCAGGCCACAGATAACTGGCTTTTCCACCAATGCAACTAAAATGTGAGACTGATGGCTTTTGAGATGGTCTGCAAGTTGTTAGCAGTTTTCTTATGTCTGTCTTTTTAAAATCTTTTTGTTCATAAGGCATTAAGACCAGTCCAACAACAAAAACAACAACAATAAAACAAATCCATTCTTTTATTATCTTTTTTTAATGTTTTAAATATTATGTTTCCCAAGTCATCTTTACCTCTCCCGGCCCTTCTGACATAGAGAATGAAGAGATCGATATGCCTCATTATTTTATCTCTACTGTTTTAGATTTGTCCAGGATTGGACTAAACTTCAAAACATCTTTGAAAATCTAGTAGGAAGATAGTTTTTAAATTCTCACCTTTCCATTGAAATTCCTTAATTTTCTAGAGCAAAGATAACATCTGCTTTCTGAGCAATAGCCAGCTGTCATTGTGAATGAAAATATCTATATTTCTGACATACAACCAGGACAAAAAAAGATCCCACATTTAAAGGTTTAAGATTATATCTGATTATGGATAGTTTATGTTGATGTGACACTTGTGCAGTCCTTAACATAAGCCCTAAATGTCTGACAGGCTGTCTGCTCAGAGAAGATACTTTTTTGAAGTTATCCACAAGCAAAATGACAGAGGGACTGACCATGTGGAAGTGGCAGTAAGTAATGTGCTCTGTTTTCTAAACTCTTGCTGTTGGTGTAGCTCTCATGCTAAGTCTGTGCCCCGTTTTGTTTTAAATGTGAGTATTGAAGTGTAAGAGGCATGCGGTGCTTTGTTTTCCTTCAGTGGAAGTTCCTGGGCCAAGGCTTGAGGTTTACGGTTATTGAGTCAAAGCACATCTCCCTCTATGCTAGTAAGTACACACGTCATTCCTGGGGTGTGAAAAGACATCAGTCACAGTTAAAATGGCTTCATTCTGTGCCACTCAATCTGAAACAGTTTGCCACAGCTCTGCGTGACTGCTCAAAACTGCAAGTCACTGGATTCATTTTGCAATAAACATGAAGCGCTTCTTTCATTCTAATGCTCTTTGGCTCTATCCGACAGATGAGTCTGCTTTGTTGATGAATGATGTTGCCCACATACCACAGACGGCTGCAAGCCACCAACACGCCCCCACAAAACAGCGCAGTGTTGCAGCTGACATGCTGAGGGATGACCCCAGAGACGCACTCTACAAAGGTTAGAGAAGTCTCTTTGTAGCTCTGTTTTCTACCTTCCGGGATGCAAGTGTTTAGCAAGTTATTTCCTCTTACTCGCTAAGCATAAAGTAATCATAACTCAAATCTGCTTGTGTTTGTTTGCAGTTCGTCTGATAAACAGCAAGTTCCTGCAGGGTGTTCTGCCTGACTGCTCATACAAACCCAGCTACACAATCAAAGACTTTCCTCTGGAGCGATACCAGGGACTGCAGTTTGTGTGTATTTGTATAATTTGTCTATTTAAATCACACTTCTTCAGGCTGAGCTTCAGACAAAATGATTAATACCTATTCATACTGTTCAGGGTGCTGAATGAAAAAGTCACATTTTGCACATTAAGTCACACACGATGTTCAAACATTTATTTGTGTTTATTAGGTGTAAAGTGATTTGAGTTACACTTCACACCTAAAAACCTTTAAGTCACTTTATGCAAATTAGATTTAGCAACCTTTCACAACAAAATAGGTGTTCAGGTTATTAATCACCTGGGCGAGGTTCATGGTTATGTCCATTATATATTTTTTTTGTTTCATATGATCAGATACAACAACCTCTATAAAATCTAAATCTTTTGAAACAAGTACAATGTTTGTCCCTGTAAGTCATGTTTAATAAGAAAATAGTTATACCTCACCCTCTTTCCTTTTTAAAATAACAACATAATTTATAAAATTGTAATTTTAGTTGTAAAGAGTTGGAAAAAAAATGGTTACATTGACATGTATTTGTATGATTTCATTTTTTAAAGAAAGCAAGATTTTCTTTTCACCCTGTTTGCACTATTTACCTCAAGCTAAGGGTACCTGCCAGTGGCTTTAGCTTCAAATTTACAGGACGAACTTAAGAGAAGAACAGATTTTCTTATCCAGCTAACTGCAAATCTGACCATATTTTATTTTAGATTTCTTTTTCCAATCCAAAACCTTGCCTAGTTCACAACCATTCAGAAGTTTGGTATCCATCTTAAAATCACATGCAGTGTGCTCTGTTCGTATTTTAGTACATTTCTGATCTGTGTGAGAGAATATAATTTCTATCTCTTTCTGGCCTTAAGCAGCAAGCTGTCATATATTTTATTGCATGCCATTTTGTTTCATCGCTCCAGGTCCACATGTCCTACATCTACCCAAATGACTACACACGGCTCACGCACATGGAGACAGAGAACAGCTGCTTCTACCCCGAGAGCCCTTACAAAATGAAAATGTGAGACTTTAAATGAAAATGTGGCATGCATACTTGGAATAAATCTGTAGTAGTTTTACCTTTATACTCCTGCCTTGCCTATACCACCAATATAGCATGCTCAGTTGTTCTGTGTTATTCAGTCTAAACAGATTTTCTAAAGTTGCATCTTATGAAAAAATGTTGCCTATAATACTCCTAATTAAAGTGCCCTCCTTCAGTAATGTTGTGTTTTATCTCTCTCAGATTTGGTTTCTCTAGATACATGAGATTAGACCGTCCAGATGCACAGGACAGAGGAAATGCAGGCCGAGGTATTCTGTGCATTATTTTTTCTTTAAATACAAAATCAATTTGCCTGTATTGTCAAACTATTTCAGTCTCTGTTACTGACTCTGCTTTTGGTGAATGCTAGATTTTAATTTCCAGAAGAAGAAGTCATTTCTTGATGAGGAGGACGGCATAGACAATAAAGCCAATGAGCGAGAGAAGAAAGTCAGGTTTAACCAGATGAACAACGCCCTTTTCCCAGACTATGGGGATGATTATGATGATTATGTTCAGAAGCGCAGGCGCAAACTCTTCTCCTTGGTCACTCAAGAGACTAACCGCACTCTGGACAAATCCACAGACGAAAGACTGCACACACAGGAGTTTCAGATCAGACAAAGCAAAGAAACCTTGCCACAGCCTCACCCAGAACCAATAAAAAGAGCTGAGTCTGTGCAGCTGATGCCTATGCAAGCCTCCAAACATCTGGAGCAAAATGGGACACAATTAAAACAGGAAGGCTCAGTTAAACGAATGAAATCAAGTGTAAAGTTAAGACCGAAAAAGAGGCAAAAAGTAAATTTATCTAAGAGATCAGAGCAGATGAATCCACCAATACAAGTTGATAAAGAACAGCTTAGAGCAAAGCAACAACCAACTGTTCCATCAAAGCAACTTGACTCTAAATTGGATCAGATCCAGAGGACTCATAAAGTTAACCATACCCAAATCCAGAGCATCAAAGACTCTCAGCTTAAAAACCCAGACACGGATGTCCGTCTGCCTAAAAAAAACATGGTGGGCAATCAGTGGAAGTTTGTGACCAAGGAGAAAGAACTGGCCAACACCAAGCATTTTACCTCTCCAAGGAAAGATGCCAACCGCCTCATGGTAAGGTCAAGTCAAGTGGAGCCACAACGTAGAAAAAGGCGGAGGGAAAAAGAGATAGAGATGAATGTACCTCTACAAGATGATGCAGAAAGTCACAAACACAGAGTAAGGATGACTGATCAAGAAAAAATTATCAAAACACGGGCAGATACAAAAGGAGACGAGGATGAGGCATGGAATAAGGATGATGTTAATAACAGAGGTGAGGGCAACAGAGACGCATGGGAGGGTGATGAAGACTCTCCTTGGGGGCAACCAGGAGACTTTGTAGATGATGAGGATCTTACTACAGCACCCGTGTTTGACATTAAGGTCAGTTGGAACCAAACCTTCCAGGTGAACCACCTGGACCTCCAGGCACATCGCTCCGATTGGATCGACCTGAACTGCAATGTCTCTGGAAACCTGCTGCTTGACCCCAGTGATGCTTTGCCCATGGTCAAGGCTTTCATGGAGCGTCTCAATGCAAAGCATCGTGGGTATGTCTGTGTGCTTGTGTACTGTGTGAGAGAGAGATACATGTATAGCTTATTAGTTTGGTTGTTCTCATTTAAGATTTTTAAATCAACTAAATTCTATTATTTTTTTTATTTTTTTTTAAAACCATGCAATCTACATCTTACTCTGCTGGTTTAAAAACATGAAATTTTGATATTTTTAATTATTTTACGTGACTAGAATTAAGTGTGTAGTTGATAAACATGTACATTTACATATTTAGCTCAGCAGGTTCTGATTTGGGTTACCGGTATGTATAAGCAAATTATCTTCATTAGATTTGAATAATTTATTTCCCAATTTTACTCAGTTCTGTTCTATTTCCAATTTAGTTCTATGCAGTCTTGATTCATTTTACGATGCTACAGCTATAGTACTATTTTTTTGGTGGATAATGTTTTTTTTTTGTTTGTTTTTTTACATTTCCTAAATGTCTGTTTTATTTCTTCCTGAAAGGCAGCTACTGAGAAGTAATTATGTGAACTAAAGCTTTAATTATTAATTGAATTTCAGTCAGAAAAACAATATTTTGTAGTTAATTTAGTGGACTTTTTTTTATTATTACTGTTATACTTGCAATAAATACTTCATACACCAGGTTACATAGATTGCATTCTTTATAATCATATATTTAGATTTTTTTATTTATTTTTTATTGCTATTTATTACATGTTTTTATTCATGTTCCAGTTTTAAGTGTATGCTAGGGTTTTTTTTTGTCCAGATGTGGATCATGGAAGATAACTATACACCATGCACTACACATCTTTTTGTCTGAACATCTTACATCTCAGAACTGCACACACATCTGTACATGGATCACATATTTGTTTTGTAGTGCGCTTCATGATGTTTTTTTTCTCTATTCTTTTGGGTGTCTGATTGCCCCCTCAGGCGGTTTACACTGGAGCGTGTTGTTAATGTGGTAAAGCGTGTGGACAGGGTCCAGGGAAACAGATATCTTCTCGAGCTGGAGCTGAGAGACGCCAACGGGCAACTGCTGCGTCTTACCCACTACATCTATGCTCTGATCCGCCACAGCAGGCAACGCAGCGAGGACTACGGTTTCCTGCGGCAGAAACCACAGCTGGTTCTTTGCAACCCGGTGGGCTTCCGCTGGAATCCTTTTGCCACCGTCCACTTCATTGTACCAGGTATGCTACAGCCTTTAACCATGCACATCCAGCCTAAAACTCAAATTCAGCATTTGCCAAAAGTTTTTTTCTTTGTCGAAGTTTTCATCTGTGTGAATGCTTAATTATTTCTAGTCATGTAGTTTGTATAAATTTTGTTTACAGTGAAAAATCAGGCTCGCTGGGTGCAGCAGCTGATTGTAGACATGGAGCAGCTGTTCAGGAAAACGGGGGATGCAAACTTTAACGTCATCATCACAGACTTTGACAGCACTGACATGGATGTGAGGAAGGCCCTGCAGAAATCATCACTCCCCAGGTCTGTGTGTGCTTGACTTTTCCTCTAAATGAAAGCTTAAATTGCACCATTCTTGAAAGTTCTGTCATGTGATCGTGCTTGTGGAATTGAGCAGGTACCAGTACGTGAAGCTGAGCGGGAACTTCGAGCGCTCTGCTGGTCTGCAAGCAGGAATCAACCTCATAAATGTGAGCAGTGACATCAAAAGCAGCGAAACACAAAGTTAGATGTCTGGATAGATCGCTTTACTCTGATTTTCTTTTTTCCCTTTTCACTCTGCCTCAGGATGATCACAGCATTGTGTTTCTTTGTGATCTCCACATCCACTTCCCTTCTTCCATCATTGATATGATCAGGAAGCACTGTGTGGAAGGGTACATGGCTTTTGCTCCCATAGTCCTCAGACTAAACTGTGGTGCCATCCCATTAGAGGCCAAAGGTAGGAAGAGAATCTTTACATCTGTTTATTATGTTTTTACACTAAATAACATTTGTGAGTTAGAAAAATCTACATTAATAAATTATGGCAGCTTAAATGTAACAGCATTTTTGTCATTCCATCTAAATGTCCCTTTCTGAAGTTTCCCTTTGGAGTTAATGGTAAAGAGACTTCACTCTGAGCATTCACTCTGATTTATCAACTTACAAGTCCTACCCTGCCCTGGCTTGGTTGTCAGAGTGTTGCATGTCTTTATGTGTCAACAGGAATGCTTCACTTGCTGAGTTTTTATATTTTTACTGTATCTAAGTGCAAATTATCAGAATTAGATCATTTTAGAATCAGAGGAATTTTAAGGCTAGCGTTTTTAGTTTTAACAGACCAAGAGGAAGAACATTCAACAGAGAGGGAAACTAAAAGTATTAAGATTAGGTGATATTTCAAGGCACTTGTGTTCTTTAAGCCTGGTTTGTATAATGGCTAATTAATTGCTAGCATTTGTGAGCTACGCAGTGCAAAAGGACTTTTCTTTTTACCTCTTTGTTTGCTCTAACCTTGTTTATAAAACCTGCTTTTCCAGTTTGTCTGCCAGTTGAATTTATCTTTGTGAATGCAGTTTGAGCCTGGGTGACTGCAGAAATAACTGAATAGAAATAATAAATTCTTGCATAAACACGTATTGATTAATTACTTATTATGTGTTGCAATACACATTCAAAAATTGAACAGGCTGCAGCAGTGTAAATAACCTGCCACATCTTGTGTTTTTAAGCTGCAGCACATGATGAGTGGGAGTTTTTTTTTTTTTTTAACCATTCTGACACAAGATCTTTAAACAAAAGCAGTGGACATAATACAACATGCTGTTCAACACAAAAGATGCAAGCAGCTGCAGAATAGGATTACAAAATGAGTCAATAGGAGCGCCCTTGTATTGAGGAATGGATGAACATTGTATTTGAAGTCTACAGTATAGGGAAAAAGTCTTTTTCCCACAAACTGGAAAAAGAAAAGTTCTACTAGATTTGGTCAAAATGAACTGATTATGTAAAACCTGTTAGATCTGATTTCATCAGAAACAACCACTCATCCACCTGATGAGGGATTGTTCACTCCACCCCCCCTCCCTTTTATGTGAGGTATGTACACCATTAGAATTTAGGCTCTTGGTTTAACTGTTCAAGTTATGGATATATTGAAAGGAGAGAAAGAAAGGATAATCTTGGGAAAGCAATGCAGACTTTTTTAGACAAAGAAAGAAACAAAAGGACTTGGTTGGAAAGTGTGTAAGAATTTAATTACCACTTGTTCTGTAAACAAAAATGTATTTTGTTGCTTTTCTGAAATATAAAATAAAAAGAGTCAATGTTGCTCCTAAGATGAAAAGCTTATGTGTGATTGTGCTGTCTGCATGCAGGTTTCTGGGAGGTGAATGGCTTCGGCTTGCTGGGGATCTATAAGTCTGACTTGGATGCAATCGGAGGAATGAACACCAGGGAATTTAGAGACCGTTGGGGAGGAGAAGACTGGGAGCTACTTGATAGGTGTGTTCTTCACTCCTTTGTGTCTCTGACTAGATAGAGTTTCTTGTTCTTAGATTTTGAGGTTCATCGGTTTGGAAAATGTTTTCTTAATTAAAGATTTGGAAACAATCTAAATATTGTTGAAGATGCTTTTTGCATCCCTGTTGCTGTTTTTCTTATGTACAGTGGTCCCTCGCTATAAAGCGGGTCACCTTTCGTGGCCTCGCAGTTTCACAGATTTTTTTTTTATGACCATTGTCAATAAATCTCCTCCATGCCGTGTCTCCTGTACAGTACAGAATGCATTCAGCTTTCCAAATTTACATAAATGGACTTATTTTTCTACAAAGGTTTGAACTTTGAGGGTGTTTAAACAAGAGAGAAGTGTGAAAATGTTAATGCCTGTCTGAGAAAAGTGTATAGTGTGTAGTGAGGGGTTTTACAGCCTTAAAACATCTATAATAATTGTAAAAAATACACGCTGACTACTTCACAGATTTCGCCTATTGCGGGTTATTTTTAGAATGTAACTCCCGCGATTAATGAGGGACCACTGTACACAAAAAGTGGTAAAATATTTAAAACTTGAAAATATCAGCAAAGCTACAAAAGTAGAAACAGAACATTTTTATTCACACCAAAGATTTCAGGCTCATACTGCAAATTTGCTGGAGTTTAATCTGCATTTTAAAAAGAATTTAACCAAATAAAATACTTTTTTAATTTAGTTGAAAAGAATTCTGAGGAATACATTTTTTTAAAATAAGATTTTGGCCTTTTTTCTCTCTTATTTGTTACCACATAGGGGTTTAAAAGCGTGCTCTTTCTGTTTTCCAGGATCCTCCAGTCTGGACTGGAAGTGGAAAGGATCTACTTGAAGAACTTTTTCCATCACTATCACTCCAAACGTGGCATGTGGAATCGGCAGATGTCAACAAGCCACAGGTGACCTTGTCACCTGGTGCCGCACTATGACATCGCCATGGTTACATCCATGGCACCCGAAGCACCTTAAGGCCAGAGCCTGACTCCTGTTGTGTCTTAGCAACACCTACTGAGGAGTGGAGAATGGGACAGCAGATTGGATGCTGCCTTCATTCACTCAGGGTGTGATGCAGGTGTAAGCAGTAAAAGTCTTTGCTAAGGAGATACTACTGTTCAGAGTTTTTCACTGGATATATTTCAGACTACTAAGAGGGTTGATGAGTCCCACTGACTGGAAGATTCTGTGTGTGAAGATACTGCTGCGTGCAATGTTACTTACTGAAACCCTGATCCTCACTACAAGTTACAAGAAAAAGGACTTGATCCAAAGACAAGCTGAACTTAAAGACAGACTCCAGGGATGCACACACACACACACACGTATAAAAGGGTTCTATACTATAAAACTCAGTCTTGCACATGAGTCTGTACTGGAAAGATTTTTATTTCTTTGTGACAAAATAGAAATAAATCTATTTTATTATTGATGGGAAGGCCATTTCTGTCATGTTGTGGATTACAGAATAGTTCATATTTATTAAATCAGTTTCTTTTTAAGTGGTTTTGTTTTGCATTTGCATTCATTTTATTTCCAATCACCATCATGTACCTCAGTTTACCTTTTAAGTGATCTACCCTGTTCGTAGTTATATCTGTCTTCTGATCTGCTTCTGATTGTCATTCAGCTACAGGGGGCTGCTCTACAGAAAAACTGGGAAAAGTCTTAATGCTGATTTTTTTCATTTGAGTTTTTTGTTCTAAAAGATGACGAGCTAGGGCTGATGCTTTTGTTTTGCCTCAAGTAAAACCGCTATTATTGATAAGAAATCTAAAACTGATTTGTTGTGACAGTGTTGTGCCTTTCTGAACCCACTGCCTTTTTCAAAGATAACCGTGTGGAGTTGAGAAGTTTGCGAACTTCTGTTTGTTTTAATGTGACAATCTGGAAAGTCTTCTCAAAGACAGCGTTGTAGTTTGTGACTGCTGTTAATGTTCTTTTCGGCAATCTTTCTGATTTACATGAAATCTATACTTATTTCTTTTTCTTGTTTTTTCATAACTTTTTTTACTGTCAGCGTAATTGTTAGATAAGTTATTTATGGATGATGTTATTTAAAATGAGGGGAAAAGCAGCATTTTTTTTTCTGTTAACATTCCAGTTGCGTAAAATGGTTGTGCCTTCATTTGTTGTGCAGTCATTTCAGACATAGTACGCATTCACTTGTCATTTAGGACGGTGAAAGCTGCAGTTCTTGGCTGATGCCCGACTATAGAGCTGAGAGCGCAGTGATTATATTTTTGTTGTTGTTTGTTCTGTTTTTATATTACATTTTGCCTTAATGGTTTATGCTTTCCCTCTTCTTCCTAAACCTTTATTGCGTTTTTATTTCTAAACCTGCCTTTTTGTTTTTTAAAAATATCTTGTAGATGATCTCTTTATGCTGGAATATCAGTCTCTAAGTTACTGTAAAGTTCTGGAGTCTCCTCTCAGGGACGTGTTACACTGCCATGACAAATCTAAGGATTAAATATATTTTTAAAAAGTTTCCTTCGTCATCATTTCCTTTACTGCAAACTGTTTTTATTTGACATGCAAATTGTATTGATAAGCAAAAGTGGCACATTCCGGCTATTGATAGTAACTGCTTCTCATTTGGAGTAACACGCAAAACATCTGTATCAGACAAGATTTTACTTCTTTTATCCATAAATGAAGGTTTGTGGCAAATTCACTAAGAAAGTCATACTCTTCTGGTCTGATAATGCTAAGTAGTTTAAATACATACAATGCTTGTGGGTATTATTTTTTAGTTAGAAACTCAAATGGCCAAATCATCCCAATTTCCCCATAGTAAACAATCCTTTAAAAATTCCAGGATCCAGGCAGTGATCCAGATAACCCCCAATATCTAAGCACTTGTTCCTTATTCCATTTCTAAGATTTCTTGAAAATGTCATCAAATTCCGTCCATAAATTTTTGAGTTATGTTGCTAACAGACAAACAAACCAACTCTGCTGAATTCATGACCCTAGCCTTGGCAGAGAAAATAAATATGGTGGCTAAAGTTTTCTGTACAATACTAGATAGACCAGGCTTCATATTTTATACTTTCGTGTCAAATTAACAGTCAAGTTCCCTGAGGACTCTCCAAAGGGAATAATAAAGTATTTCTATTCTATTCTAAGTGCACAGGCAATGTGTTCATTAAATAAAAAAAAAAAAACAGCATCGTGAAACTCTGTGGTCATTTTACCACTAAGGTAAAAATCATAAATGCTAAATTGAAATTAAAAATATTATTTTATATTTTAATATGTTATCATGAATAATTCTTCGCATTTCATAAATAGGTGTCATGGATTGTAATGCGTGATCCACTACGAACATGATCTTCATGGAAACTTTTACTCAAGTTGTTGTAAAATTTTGGTGCATGAGGACAATTCTGATCTTTGGCAACAGTAGACTAATAAAGGTACCATAGAAATTCCAAACTGAGTGTACATTGGCATTTAGACAGTCACAAAACTGTAAATGCACAGATGCTTTATGGCTCTCTCAAATTCTTTGAAGGTTGTTGACTCTGTCCCTTTACCCCCATCATTCAACCTCCTGACACTCTTTGATGTCAGACCAAGGACAACCGTTAGTGTGTGTGACAATGTTTAGTGTTTATTAGTGGAGAGGAATTCATTCCAGGCAAAAGAAAAGACTAAGTATATCCTCGCTCTGACAGAAAATATATCTGTTGGCAGCGTAAGTCAATGGTATAACTTAGCTAAGACACACTGAAAAACAGCTGTGACACTTTGATAACTGTGTAAAAGGACAATGTCGAGTGTTCTGCAATTACAAATGAAATATTTTTATTTTATGAGTGTATAATCCCTCAGGTCATATCCAACAAGTCAAATAGTTCAAATAGCTGTAGAACTGTTTTTAGCTTCATATTTGCTGTCAGGATGTAAAAGCAATCTAAAAGTTGAGGTCATATCCAAACATTAATTTAATCTTTGTACATAGCATTGTTACATTGTTGGGAAATTTTATTGTGTGTACTTTTGCTTATTTTATTAATGAAATTGATGGGAACAAAATAAAAAGTTCAAAGACACGTTTCTACACCTCTGCAAAAAGACAGAAATGTCACTGACAAAAATTATTTCAAAGCCAGATCCTTTTCATGGATATATCATGCATGGGTGCAACAAAGAAGTTCTTCTACACAGCACCGCCAGCAGCATCAAACATTTTCTTCCTGCCTTTCATGTCCGACATGGCCTCCACGTTCTTCCGCCAGTCACCCACCTCCATTGTCAGCTCCTAAAGTTTCACATCCCACATTCAGACCATTAGATTTTTTTTTCTTATAAAAAGTGACTGGCTTATGTGTGATGGTACGTTCATACCTTTTCTTGTTTAATGTCTTCTTTCTTCACAGATTTGAGGTTGGCCCTTAGGTCCATAGAACCCTTATTTTTGGATCCAAACAAAGCTTTTAACATCTCATCTGCTGAAACTCTCACTTTCCTCAGTGCCGGTTTCTTAAACTTCCCTCCAAGGTCCTGCACCTTTAGTTTCAGCTCATTGATCTAGAGATAGTGAAAAACTTGACTGAATTATTTCTGGTTAAAACCTTTATGTGTGTCAATGTGCTATGTGTGTTGATGTTGTGCCCATACGTCTCTGTTGTTCTTTATCACTTTGGCTTCACAGTCGTACCTCTCCTCATCTACAGCTTCAATCTTTTCATTCATCTGCTTACAGACTTTCTACAAAAAAAGAGAAAAAAAGAATCATGGTTAGTTTTTCAGGGCCATGACACTTTATGTTTTATGTCCTCAGATTGTTTGTATGTATCTCTGACCTGCAGTTCTTCCATTTTTAAACCACTTAGCTGCAGAGGTGGAATCTTCTCTCCCAGGTAACGAACTTTCTCCTCCTCGGATGCAGCCTTCTCTGCCTCCAAGTCCTCCATTGCACGAGCCAGCAGAAGGATCTGTGTAAGGTAAAGGTGTTGCAATCTGTTCATCATTTTCCTTTTAGTTGTTGCAATGAAATTTCTTATTTTAAGTCTTATGTATTTATCATGAACTGATGTGCAAAGTCATGCGTGTTTTACATATCAACTCTTTACCTTTAATGAAAGCTTGCGTGATGCAGAGATCTTGCATTTTGGCTGTAAATGATACACAATATGACACATTACATCACATCACAGTAGACTACAGTTTATAGATGCAAATAATGTGTCCTCCACTTTTGCTCATTAGTTATGGCGTTCCACAGGACTTTGGACTGGGACCACTTCTATTCTACACATTCCCTTGGGTAATATCATTGGGAAATATGACATACATCTCCACTGTTATTAAAATGACAATTGAACAATACTTCAAGAATCCCCAAAGGGAAATTACTATACATTGTCGCAGTATAAAATAATAATAACAATAATAATAATAACAATTATTATAAAAGGAATCGATCATATCATAATGGGATAAAAATTAGATTGTTGATTCCACCCAGATCTGTCAGTCTCTGACGACTGAGGAAAATAATGAACTACTGAAGTTTTAAAGTACAACTAATTTTCTAACCTTGAAAATCAGTGTTTCGAGCTATTTTTGATGGTGCAGTGACATTTATTGTGTACATTCCTTGAACCATTGTTGCCCAGCAGTACCTTGAATATGAGAAACTGCACTTCACAATTATTTTTCTTGGACAGTCACTTTACAGCAGCATTTAGCTTTGCAGCACCATGCCACATGCCAGCAGCTGGATATGCACTGACCCTTTTGAGCATGCACCATGGCTGATTCATCAAAGAAATGCCAGAGGGCAGTATTGAAGGAAGCAAAGAAAAGAAAGAGTAATTCAGAGAGAGCAGAGATAAGATAAGAGTAAACATTGGAGTGTCTTTTACTGGCTGCAGAGAGCTCAGAGGAGAGGTAGGATTCAAGATGAATGCTGAATTAGCTGTCATTAGGGGACACTTTACTGAGAAAATCTGCCAAAGTTCGGTCATGTGGTTTTAAAGCAGGCTAAACCAAGAACAAGAACCCAAAAAAAAAAACAAAAAAAAACAAAAAACAAAAACAAAAACAAAAAAAACAAACAAACAAACAAAAAAAAACTCTGCACTTGAAAAATTGAAAAGAAATTAATGCAAATCATGATAACATGCAGAATGTGGGTTTGAATATGCACTTCACAATATATTACATCATATCAAATAAGATTAACTTTACAGACTGTGCTTCATCAAGCTGGCATTAACCATTTTCTTAGTTGGAAAAGAGTGAAAACTTAGAAAAAATGGCAACACATTTCTTGACAGGTTAGCACAACAGAAGTGTCCTCCGTATTTAAATGGTCAGTTAAATATTATTACCTTTCCTTCTGCCTTTGGGGGAGTGGGTGTTGGATACTGAAAACAAAGAACCCTTGATTTTTAAACCATAGAAACTATCTTTTAATCATTTTATACAATGATTTAGCTTGAAAACCACACTGAGTCATGCAGGATGCAACTTACATAACTGTGATGGCAATAGGCAATTTGTTGGACCACACAGGAAGGATACAAAAAGAAGAAGATATTGAAACACAAACAAAAGACATAGTTATTAGGTGAAATGCCTCTCAGGCCAGTAAACACTCTGGGGGTAAAAAAAAGAAAAAGAAAACAAAACCTTTATGTGATTACAGAACTTACTTATCAGACATGCTGGTCCTCTGGGAAAAGAACAGTTAAACTGTTTTTGATTTCAAATAAAATAAAAAACAGTCCAGAGATTAGCAGTAAATAAACCCCTCAGAACAAAATTACTTCACAGGAATATAACATCAGAGTTACATTTAACTGCATGTGCCTTTTATACTAAGACTTGAAGAGCAAAGAGCCTCTATTGAGAAGATGTATCACTACATCACAAAATCCAATTTAAAAAGTGTCAAATAACTTCTGGGAGCTCATTTGGATTTTCAAGCCCCCCTCATCTTTCTTATCAACATGCTAATTCCACATTTTCTTACTATCTTCTTTATCAAAAGAGTTAAGGTAAAGTATAATTTTGTTTTGATTCTGGGTTTTAGGTACGCTGATATAGGTACATTGTAAGATATCTTCTTTTTTTTCTAGCTATTCCAACAGCTGGTCCTTTGGCACCACCCAGTTGTCAGTCAGAAAATATTCGTCTGTCATCGGGATTAGTAGAAAAGCCCCACTTGTTAACTCAAAACCTCTTTAGAGTCTTATGATATCACCACCTCGAATTAAAAAAATGTTCCACCAACAAACCAGATGAATCCTAATCAATATAATTCAACTCTTTGTGTCATCGGGGAGGAATAACAGAGAGGTAGAAGTACAATATTTTTCACAAAATGCGTATTCCATGCAGCTGTTCATCTGTGATCATGTTTGTTTTCTTCAAGAGAAATAATGTGCCCCAACCTCAAGTAGCCTCTGTAAAAATATAAATTTTTGTGCCCTTTGTGTGTCTGCCAGTTATAAGAAACACAAATGCTCTTTCTCCTTGTGCAGCTGAACAGCAGATGTCACATTGCTGTAAATAACAACCTTTCAAGTGCTATGTCTGCCATCCGCACTATGCGGTGCACCCACTCAGCTCTTTATCAAAACTAGGTCGGATTAATCTGTAAGATGCCTAAAAGAGGGAAATAAAGATTAAAAATGGAAAAATCTCATCTTATTCCAAATTACATAATAATTAAAAATATTTTGAAGCAATGTGTCGACCATATGGGGTGAAATCAGCTCTAAAACCACATTTAGACACAGGGGATGTTGGTGAGGCAAGGCATAGAAAATACCATACACTAAGGCAATCAAACAAAAACAAAAGAGAAAACTTGTGGTGCTAAAAGAAAAAAAAAAGAGTAGTAATTATCTTCTTGGATAAATATTTATTAGTCACTTGACTGTCAGACCAACTCCCCCCCCCCCCAGAATTATACCAAAGTGAAATTTACATTATGTGCAGGCAATCTGCATGAACTGGCAGCTGGTGTTCTGCAACACTGTGCTTGTTTAGGAAAAAAGCATTTGTTTAATTGATATTTGGTCATTACAACAGTATCTCTTGTGTTGCATATCTTTAAAATTATTTCCTTGGACATTGATGGACAACATTTGCATCTTTGTTAATTTTATGAACAAATGTAAGAACTAAAATGCATATGTTCATGCAATACATAGAGAAATCCAAATGCAATGACTGTAAAGAGTATTGTTTCAATTACATTTGTCAACCCACAAATGCCATGTGGTTTTATTTTATTCGCTGAAGTGAAGACACAGTTTTAACCACTTCAAAAACCAAATCTTGATCTAAAGTTTCTTTTATAATTAACTTTTCTACTTCACGCCATACATCTGTTAGTGTCCTTCAGTGGTTGGAAAGTGTTGACTTTGTTGGTGTCAGTCACCTCCAACATGATTCATTTCTGGGTGAGTGATGACATGTTTTGTGGGCCTATGGGAACAAAAACAGGTGTTTTATATAGAGACGGCTTCAGTGTAGTCGCTTACGACACAAGATATCTAATGTAGCTTTGGCACTGTATCTATTTTAAGATCGACACCTTCCTTGTTTTATATCATATCTCTGTCCTTTTCTCAGTCTTTAATGTCTTTCAGTGAGCATGCTGCTGGTAATGTGGCACAGATTGCAGCTATTTAAGTTAAAATGTAAAATTACACTTTAAAATATGTATAAGAAAGAACAAGCATTGCATTGAAAACACATGTTTGGTCACGCATCTGTGACCTAATCTAATGCCAGAGATGGTACAGAATGTTGTCTTCTCTGGTATATGCTGACCAAAAATACCAGCGAGTCTGATTTCTGTCATGTGACAGAGGTGACAGGCTGTGAGTTCTGTGATTTAATTCAAACAAATCCACCTGGCACAGTGCTGACATGACAAACAGACCTCAGCAGCAAATTTAAAATGCAATGAAACATTGAGATGAATATAGCTATACACATATCAGCCATAACATTATCACCACTTTCCAGTAATGAGAAGGTCCTTGTGGCGCCAAAATGGCTCTGACCAATCAGGGTGGGAACAAAGAAAATCAGTTTTTGTTTTTTTGTTTTGTTTTTTTGTAATGTCCAGCATCAGGATGTTAGAAATAGATACTTTGGGCCTTTTGGGTTGTGGGGTGGGGTCTTTTTGATTGGGCTTACTTTCCACATATGCCTCCAATTCAATTTGATTAAACTCAGTTCAGTTTCATTATTTATTTGGACAGCTCCAATTCACAATAAAACGTCATTGGATATCTAAGGAGTTTTGGTATGTTTGGAGGTCAGACTGGATACTGTGGTTGCTATAAGAAACATGAAAGAAAAAATAGCTGGGAACAAGTAATGTGTCATTTATTGTAACAGTGTGTTAACCAATGTTTTTAGAAATCTCTTGATGTCTATGGCACAGTAATTGAGAATTGTATTATTTATTTGTGTATCTTATTTGTTTTTTCCTGTCATTTTAAAAGGTTACATTTAATTCTTTTGTGCTAATTAAAAATTCAGAAACTTTCTAATTTGTTATTATTTCTTTATTTGTATGGAATGATATTGTGATCCCATCTAGTTAAACAATAACTTCCTCTTGTAATCCAATAACTCAGTGAATGCTTATTTTCCTCTTCGGACAAGTGCAGCCTGGAAAGCAGGTGACACTAGGCTGTTGCGCATGTTTAATGCAGATCTTTACGGTACTTTCAAGAAAATTATTCCACTCATTGGCTACTATGCAGCTACAAAATTTTAAATGCAATTTACATAAATGCACTTCAGGTAATTCTTATCAATTAATAACACTTTTATGTATATGTTATGTTGGTACTGTACACCAGAGTAAGTTTTGTATTGTGAGTTACAACTTTACTAAGTGTACGTGAAGGCAGCACACAGTATGCCCTGAAAACTCATTCATCACGAGCTCGATCCTTATCTAGCCAGCCGTTTTCCATGCATCTCGAACAGGAACATGTGCGATACCTAGTGGCTTGTAACGTTATTTTCACACATGCAACGCTATATTCATGTATTTAGTGCTAATACTTGCTTGTAAATATTTCTAAGTTGAGCAACACTTCCTTGCGTGGTGTACTGGGAACTAACGTCTCGTGTTATGGGAGAGTCACAGAGGTCAGACGAACGGTGGGCTGTCAAAAGAAATGTCTGTGTAAAACGAGGCTTCTTCTGCTCAGACAGCTGTCTGATGATATTGTAGCATTGGTAAGGATGACACTGTTTACAACGGGTGCAGGAAACCTATTTTGTTGTAGCATAGGTGGTAGCTTTGTGGGGATGGTTGTATAAACATGGCCGATCAGGTAACTAGAGCTAACGAGATTCTGACTGCAATGCAGTTAACCTAAGTGGCTTTACATGCTAGCCACGCTTTGCTAACATAATCGAGCGAACTGAAGGGCGTTGTCGTGTCTATAAACGGCGTTTTAATATATCACCACAGACTGAGTCTGTATGCTGTTTAAATTTGGGCTGAACTTTGCTTAGCTGAGAAATGTTAGCTTATTTGCTAGTGAGCTTGGAAATGTAAGGAAAGACTCCCTACAACGTCAACAGCATGACCACCCTGTAGTTTTACTATCATTAGTGAGTGCCGCGTTGACTGCGACACTTGTCAGCTGTAAAGCCTAAAATACTTTAATTGTTGTCGTTTATTTGTGTTTGCAGATAAACTTAAATCATGCCTGGGAAACTAAAGGCCAAAATTGTGGCAGGGCGCCACTTGCCTGTGATGGACAGAGCCAGTGACCTCACTGATGCCTTTGTAGAGGTAAGAGAAGACGCAGAGTGCGTAAAGCAACGTGTAAACATACACACATATTTTTTCCAAACAATATTGATATTGTATAGTTCCATTGTCCCATACGGTTGGCACATTACTGCAGTTGTCCATAAAAATGCTGAAAGTTAGAGATTGTATTGTTTTAATAAATGCTCATTTAGATTTTATATTAGACGGAAATGTTCATCATTCAGTCTCATCTTACTTAAGAACTCAGGGGATCAACTTCTGTAATTCCAAAAACAAAATGTTTTCACATTCATGAAGCATCAATGATGTGGTTGTAGACAGAAAGTCACCTATAATATTTTTATGGATTATAACCTTTGAACTGTGCGCTGATCATCAGCTGGAGGGTTCTTCTGGTTTTGAGCTCGCAGCATGCAATATTTATAAATTTAAAACAAAGAATTTGTACCCTATGGATAATTTTCCTAAATATGTGGCAGTGTTTTGGAATTGTATTATATATATATATAGTATATCTTTATGTGAGTGACATAAAAGCTCTGTTCACTGAAAATGATGTTCAAAAGTGTTCCTGAATCTGTGCAGCCATTTCCTTCTCAGAAACATGTCTGATCTTAATATAGTGCTGCTTCACAATCTCTAAATCAGATATTTAGTATCCGCTTCTTGTCATTTAACTTCCTTGTATAGATTTCACCACATTTTTTACATGATTTTATGTTTTGTACCCTTGATTAATAAATTTACATGCTGAATTGATAAACCCATTCATATTAACTGTTTGCAATCAATGCATTTTATATGTGTGGCTTATTTATTTATTTATCTTTTGCTCTTAGCATCATACAGCCTTTTAGTTTGTTGTTCCCTGTGTTCCATCTGTTTTTGAAATACAGTTGTTGGCATCTAAGTACTGTCTTCAGTTTAGTGGAAGGATTAAATTTATTGCAGGGTTTATATTGTATTCTGTAAATTTGGCTTACACTTTTATTTCTCAGGTCAAGTTTGGAAACACAACCTTTAAAACGGATGTCTGTCCCAAGTCACTTAATCCTCAGTGGAACTCTGAATGGTTCAAATTTGAGGTAAAATGACCTTGAGCCATTTTTATCTGTAGCAGATATTGGTGGTATTGTTTAATACATAGTGGCATATTGATGAATTCCATTAGACTTCTGTATTTCTTGTAAGAGTGCTCACTTTCTCTTATCTAGGTTGATGACGAGGACTTGCAGGATGAGCCTTTACAGATCACAGTATTGGACCATGACACTTACAGTGCTAATGATGCCATAGGGAAAGTTTACATTGACATTGACCCATTACTGTGTACTGAGGCCGCTTCTGTCATCTCAGGCTGGTTTCCCATCTATGATACCATCCATGGTACAGTACTCATCTTTATATGATAACCCTAAATTTAATAGGTTTAGTTTCTTATTGCATTGCATCTCCTTTTATTATTTCCCATTAGGTATTCGAGGAGAGATAAATGTCCTTGTCAAAGTGGAGCTTTTCAACGATTTGAACCGGTTCAGACAGTCGTCATGCGGGGTCAAGTTTTTCTGCAGTATGTCTGATGTGACTTTGGTTCTCAGTTGATCCTAATTTATTCGTAAACATTATTAGCATTTTGTAGTCACACAGCAGGCATGGAAGATGCCAAGTCTGAAGACATAATTTTGTTTTTTTTTTATATCTTGTAGGCATGCCATTTTCATAGTTGGTAAATTATAAGAGCCCAAACTGCTACAGAGCTGAATCTGCTAAAACTGAATCACAGCTGAAGAAATGCTTTAGAGGAACTTTTCTAACTGATTCTTAACTTCTTTGACTGTGTGGTGGTTTAAATTTGACTATCAGCCACATCCATTCCACGGGGCTACCGGGCAGCAATGGTGCATGGGTTTGTTGAGGAATTGGTGGTGAATGAAGACCCAGAGTATCAGTGGATAGACCGTATAAGAACCCCCCGGGCCTCCAATGAAGCTCGTCAGAGACTCATCTCTCTCATGTCTGGTAGGAAAGTTAACACTAATCCGCTCTTATTGGACCAACAGTTTTTTTTGTTTGTTTTTTTCTTTGTTAACATGACTGTGTGTTGCTTCTTTTCAGGAGAGCTGCAGAGGAAAATAGGACTGAAGGTACTGGAGATGGGTGGGAATGCAGTGGTGGGCTACTTGCAGTGTTTTGATCTTGAGGGGGAGTCAGGCCTGGTGGTCCGGGCCATAGGTACAGCCTGCACACTGGAAAAACTCAGCTCTGGAAGCATCCTGAACACACACATTCACCCTAACACAGCTCCTGCTTCCAATGCCTGCAATTCCCCTTCTAAAGAGGGAAAGGAGTGAGTATAAACCAACATCTCAAGCATGGACATCTCTGTTTATGTGCAAGTTTCACTGCAGATCTAATTTGTGTGATTGGGGAAGATGAGCAGTCGGTGCATGAGAGGGAGAGTGTGCAAATGAAATGCGCTGGATGTCAGTTTAGTTCAGCTGTTAGCTCTGTGTGTGTCTCAGTATCTAGGATTCCTCTTCAAATTTTATGAGTCTGTTGTGTTTTCTGTATTGCATTGTAAAATTTTACAGCACACAACATAACCTGAGACACACACATGTACAGTACACACAGATCATCCTCAGCTGCCCTCTAGTCTTGTCTGCTCTTTTAAGCTGCTCCTGCATGGCTGTCTGCTTTCCCTGCATGTTTTAGTGTGGTGTTGTATTTAGCACACCGGGGCCTTTTCCAGAAAGTGTGTTATGTTGAACCTCTGGAGTATGTTAACTCTGAGTTGAGCAAAACTCTGGGATTCTGTTCCAAAAAGCGAGGTAAGTCTTACTCTGAGTCTGGCAGGTTCACCATAAAAAAAAAACCCTGAGTTTCTAACCATCTCCTCCCACCTGAAGCAGCTGTCAGACGGGGTTGTCCATAACGTATCCAACGTGGCACATGGCGGACACGGGATGATGTAACAGCAATATTTCTACTTTGTGCTGCCATACGCTTTAATTTTCTTTTGTAAATGGGATCTTTCTTTATAACGTTGGCAACACAGAACATTTTATAGAGACAACAGTATGTCAAGTCATGAGGAAAGTCCTCACACATCTGAAGTCAAACCTCCATAAATGTGTGATGGGTAGAGATCTGCTGGTGGCCTCCTTCCAGTATCCCAGCAGACTGGGTCTCCTCATGAGAATATTAGGTGAGAGGACATATACTGTGTGAGTTAAAAGCAGCATTTGTTGTGGGTTTAAATCACGAGATGTAGAAATAGCTACTGAATATTTGTGTATCAGTGAGTGTGAAACATGGTCCAGGACAATACATAACCTTTCTCAAAGATGTCTATAATTCATCTTCAGTTTCCTCTATGTTTTTCCCCAGTAGTATTAAATCTATATAGAATTTAGATTTTGTTCTTTTCACAAATATTTGAGCCCACAGGCTGCAGTTTTAATGAAGTTAAACATTCAGTCAGTGGACCAGTGGATTCCAGTTTCCATGTTGACTCAGTTTTTATTCTACGATGCTTCTCTCTCTCCTTAGCAGCAGCAGCAATGCTCCCTTCTTTACGAAATATCTCTTTGTATTGCTCATATGCTTCAATAAGAACCCCTCACTCCAATCTGGTAAAAGAACTAGCTTTTTGTCAGAGATTGCTAAGGTGAGTACAGGTATCAGTGCTCTATTGATAATTGCTTTTAGTTGTGGTTCCCAACCCTGGGTAAAGTTGATTGAACCAACTCACAGCAGCTTTTCTGAAACCAAAAACTCAGTTGCTCAGCTCAGGGCTTTTTTTTGAGACTCAGAGTTAGTAGAACCTCTTTTCTGGAACAGGCCCTGAGTTAGCTCTGCTTCTAGATAGTGTGTCCCCTTGCATGGTTCTCTTTGTCAAACCTTTAGTGACTTGTTTTTGATTTTGGTCCAATTACTGCAAACACAACTGCAGTTCAGGGCATGTGTTCCTCTGATTTACATTTATTCCATTTAATTGTAGGTGAGATTGTCTGTCTGTATCAAGGTTTTAAAAACCTTTGATGATGAGAGGTGAAATGTATAAATTTACCAAAAAATTGCTTTTAATGATGTTCAAAATTAAGAGGAATGACAAAAAATATACCCAAGATTTCTAGTCTGATTATGCAGAAACTGGATATTTCTCTTTCCGTTTGAGGTAGAATTATTGTTCCTAATATGAAAATGAGAAATAAAGATGGCTTCCAGTTCAAAGCATGTTTCTTTTTAAAAAAGTTCAGTGAATTAAAGTTCTGATAACTAAGATATGAGAGCTAAATACTTTTTACCTTTTTTTAATGTTCGTTTTTAGCACCAGCAGCTCTCGTGTAATAATTTCCGTTTAGTATATTAGGATTAATTTATTCAGTCTCAATGAGAGATTGACAAAAAAGGTCTTCAGATATCTGTACAATGGAAAGTTCAGAACATAAAATATTGATATGTTGATATGTTACTTTTCTGACATTGCTAATTTGTTTTACTAAGAGTAGGTTTTTATCTCTATCTGCTGATCCATCTTTAAACATTTTCAAAGCAGGCTTTATTGGGCCATTGTTTGCATCCCTCCTTTTTGTGGCTGAAATCTTCAGCTGTATGCTCAGCATGAGTTTCCAGTGTCTTTCTGTCTCATGACTTTAAATTAAATAAAACAGGTCAAAAAGTGGGAGCAAAAATAAGCCCTCTTTTTGCTGTTCTTTTCCTTTTAATCTATTTTTTTTCAATCAACTTCAATGTTGTTGGTTCTTGTGTGCATCTCTTTCTTCCTCTCTGCCTACATTCGGATGGGGGCATTTCTGACTTGTCCACACTGTTCCTGCGTCTTCTTCTTTTTCCTCTTTCTTTCTTTCTTTCTTTCTTTCTTTCTATCTCTCTCTTTCTCTTTCTTTCTGTGTGCTGATTGGCCCAGGTCTCCCCTTGCCCACGGATGCCGCTCCACCCACAACAGCCCCGTGCATTCAGCCTGCAGCTCCCAGAGACTGTCCCAGAACTTCTCTGTCTCTGTTCCCACACTCATCTTCACTGGTACGCAGAGGCAGGGAAGCTGATCAGTGCAGGAGAACATCAGGAAATTTGAAATGATGTGTTTATTTATGGGAAAAGTGAGAGTGCTTTATTTTGAATCTGTATAGTTGCTAGTGTAGACAGGCTTATCGGCATAAAGAAGGAGCTGTATACCCTTTTGTGAAAGGCCAAATGGTAAAATTGACTTCGAATCCTTCTGGAGATTTACCAGTTATATTGAGTTGGGCGGTCAAATTCCCATCTGCATCATGTTACCTTCTGAAGAGGGACCTTGAGATCTCTCTACAGTCTCCTGACCTTTGCTTCACTCTGCTGGGACACATGCTTCAGCTTGTCATCCTCTATTAAGTTTGACCCTTTTGTTTTTTGCTTTCTGTAACTTAATTTGTGTGCGCTTTTTTCTGTTGTTTCCCTTTGCTTTCCATGCTTGCTTTTTAGTTTCTAGCCATCCGTAGCTCATCAAACACACCTCACCCAAAGCAAACACATCACACATTACACATTAAAAAGTCACCTTCCCCACTTTGGACCAACATTGGACATTATGTGCACACGCACACACACAGACATACTCTCAGAGGGTGAGATGACTGACGTGTGTGTGTGTGTGTCATGTTCTCCTGGCAGGCCGGTATTTGGTGAGGATCTGCCCTCGTCCTCCGGCCCGCCTACCCCTTTCAGAGCCCTTCCCACCTCCTCTTCCTCTCCTCCCCCTTTCTCTCCCTCCAAGCCATGCAGCCGCCAGTCTTCATCATCAGACACAGACCTCAGTTTGACGCCCAAGACGGGTAAGAAAAATCTACCCCACCCACCCCTCTCTCATTATCATCCCGCCCCTCTCCTACACCTTTTGGTGCTGCTATGGTGATGGTTTTTGTTTTGATTTTGTTTGTATGTATATTTAAACTTTTCAGTGTTTGAGTTGAGCATTATTTTGTTGTAAATTGTGTTGTAAACATTTTATTTGGCCATTCCCAGCACCCCCACCTGTTTCCAGTGGCCTGGTGTGTCTTTTTGTTTTAACACCACAAAAAAAAACCAAAAAAAAAAAAACCACAATCATTATAGTGTAAGATGAACCAGATCTCTGTATCGGTTCTTCCCCTCTGTTTTTGTGGTGTTAGAAGCACTGTGTCTCCAGAGGTGGCTGTTGTTGATCTGAGGTCACTTCTTCATTAGTAGCCTTTACTAAGAAAATGGTAAGTTTGGTTGAACTCTGGTACTCACACATTTTAACACAGCTCAGCAATAAGTGCTGTTTAGCCTGAAAAATGGGAGGATTGGACCAGCAGTCTGTCGTTAGATCCCGCACTCCCTTCCAACTTTTCCACTTCCTTTCTTTCTCATGTCTCCTATTTTTCTACTACTTTTCCATACAGTGTACGTTCCGGCCCAAAAACTATTTGGACACTGACACATTTTTGTTGTCGTTTTGGCTCGTTGCCAAAACATTAAAGTTAAAGTTTGTATATAATGAATATTGACTTTAAAATATAACTGTAAAGCTGAAAGTTCATCTAAATTGAAGAAAAAGAAATTGGGAATTACATCCATAAATTTGTTTAACCCTTTTTGTCAGGGCCTAAAATGTATTAAATGAAAAAAACTTTATTTAGCCCTTGAGGGAAATTAAAATAATATTGGCTCCATCTTCCCTGCAAGACTGAATTGCAATTAGTGATACAAAAAAATGGATGGGTGATAACTAATAGTTTAAGTGGACAAATTAACATAACCATAATGACTGATGATTTTAACATATTTTGTCAAGACCCCTTATTAGAGACTACAAGAACCTTTCATTGTTCTTAATCTTGTTGCAGGGAGTCCCTCATCTTTTTTATGTCTGTATCATATGAAGAGTGACTGATCAGTTTATAGAATTAATTTATTGGGATCTGTTGTAGATCCTGTTTCAGAGAATGAACTTTCCAAACATAGAGGGAAATATCTGATACTTTAGAATGGTCAACCAAATGCTGCCTTGCCTTTACATCACTGTAACCTGCAGTGCAAAAATGCAGTGAGAGGAAAAAAAAAACTAGTAGGTATGTTGTCTTTCAGGGAGCTCCCCAGTCCTGATAAACCTTAGATAGATGAAGGAAATGTTTGGACTATTTTGCCTCTAAACACCTGAAGTGTGGACCCATGGACATTACTAAAGAGGTTTTCCTCTTTTGTTATACTTTGTAAGAGTGCTCTTAAATTGTTGTTTGTGGGTCTTTTGGCTTGCAGTTTAGGTTTTCAGCAAGTGAAATGCAGCCCTATGAGGTTGAAATATCATGACTGACTTGTCCGGTGGGGAATATTTAACTTTTTTATGTTGAAGTTTTCTGGGCTGCTTTTGCAGTATATTTTGAGCCATTATCCATGCGTACTTTAAACCACTGTCCATTAAGCATTGCTGCATTTTTGTTGGCTCTGAACAGCCTACTTCTCTCGTCTATTAGATTATCAATAAGCTCTTAACAGCCCAGTGTCTTTGCAAATACTTCATGCCTGTGCCACCTTTACACGTTTCACCAGTGAGGTCGTGATTTGGATCATGAGCCTTTTTCCTTGTCATTCTGGCTCAGGTTAATTTTTGTTTTACCTGTTAAAAGAACACTCTCTCAGTACTGGTCTGACTTTGAAATTATTTCTGGCTAATTTAATCTTGACTTACAAAATAGTTTTTCTTGTGGTAAGATCTTTTCCTGTCATGATGTCTGCTCTTTAGTCTAGACTTAGATAAGGAAATGTTTTGCTCTTGGTCAGATGTTTTAAAAGGGGTTTCCTTGACACAACAGCAATCGTACACCACTGCTCTCACCAAGGCACAGACCTCTTTATGTTATCAAACTAGTGTTTGTTTTTTTTGGCAGCATGTATCAAGCTTCTCATTTGGTCAAGATTCATGTTTCCATTGTCCTCCCTAATGGATTTGTTGAGCTTTTTCAGCCTCTGTTTTAGATTTAGAGCTCTCTTCTCGACTACATGTTATAAGTTCATAACAAGCGTTTCTAAAGATTAATTCCACATTAACTCCAAACCTTTATACCTGCTTAATCGATGAAGGAAAATTCAAGTCATTGTCTGTATTTGTCCACGAAAAAGCTTTTGTATTAGTTGTCCAGTTTCATTTAAGTCCTTTGCGAGGAGAGAGCTGCATCTTAAAGTGAAAGAATATCTGAACTGTTTCTCCAGTTACAAAACAAGTTTCCTCAAATTAAAGCTGAAGGCCTGAACCTAAAGTCCATATTCATTACATAACTGTAACTGAAGCTATTTTGATAAGGTTCTGTCAGTGTCCAAATATTTCTGAAACTAACTGCTTTATCCATTTGATTGCTATCTGTTACATGTTTTACTTTGTTGGATACAAAGCTTCACCTCTTTGTATTCTTGTACTGAGATTATTGAGACCTAATTTGAGTTTCTTTGTAAAAATCACAATGTGAACTTCATTATAAGAACTCAATGGAATCATACATTTTTTATTTTTTTTTATTTCAGACCATTTATTTTAGACCCCTCCCACTCAAAAAACAAAAAAAAAAAAGGACATCGATGAAACTATTTCACATGGATTAGTTATGTCATGATTATAGCTTATCTGCTTAATCAGGTCAGCATCAGGGATTCCAGTCTGAGTCCCCTGTCTGGTAACTGGGGCATCCCTACTTTGCATGCTTCATCTCTTTGCGCTTGTTTTCACATTGTCATCATCACAGTTTTCTGACCACACTCGGTTATTGATCCTCTGCCCACTATCCTCATTTCTCTGCCTGTCCGTTCTCAATGTATATGTTTTTCTCTGTGCACCTTCCATCTATTTCTCTGCTGGATAGAGGAGCCCCAGTCAGTGGGACGCAGGCGTGGGATTTTCCTCTGCCCCAGCTCCCCCATCCTTTCCACAGATACTCTGTCCCTTCCTGGTTCTGGCTCAGCGGGCTATGGTCACGACTCTGCCCTCAGAGCAACCACCCCGCTCCCTTCCTTCTCCGCCCATTCAGATTCTGCCTTGCTGAGAAAGAGCGTGTCTTTCACAGAGGACCTGCTGCTGGCAGCCTCCGGTATAGTAGGACTGCTGTGTGTTATGGAGAAACAGAATCTTAGAGCAGTGAAGTATTGACATCTCTCTTGTACACTGGATCAACATCAGAGCTGTTCACCCCCACATCCTTCTGAATGGTGTTAGCAGAGTCAATAACTCAGCATGTGTGGTGAAAATGCCCAGAAACAACATTACTGTCCTAAGTCTTATGATGGATTTTCCTACCCCAGCATGTGGTTTGATGTGTTTGTCTCAATGCACCTAGAAAAATGGTAGGAATAAGCTGCTCCGTGGAGGAGGATTGAACAGATTTATTTATTTTTTAAGGATTTAATGTGTTGTGTGCGACTCCAGCAGTTACTTTCCCTTGATTTGCCATTAAACGGGTAATGCTTTAATGAAGTAATCGCCTGGCAGTTTTGTTTACTTTCATGTCCATTAGTATGTGTATTGTTAAAACTGAAGCCAGTCCCTTCTCTGTGATCAGGAATGGGCAGTGGGGGGAGCGCTGGGAAAGAAGCAGGACCCCTGAAGACTCTGCTCAGGCAGCAGACTCAGACGGCTCTCGAGCAGAGGGTATGGACACACACAATCCTCACAATTACACATGTATTTTGCTTACCTTACATGCAGACATCTGAGATTGTAATGCACTGTTAATTGTAATAAACTGCATGACCTGTTAGACATTTGATGCTATTCCATGCAGTTTGTGTTGCATATCAGCCTCAGATGTCTGAATAATGGTCATGTGATACTTTTCACACAACTGCATTCTTTGTGAAACATTTCTAATATGCACTGGTAAGGTAGAAGTGGGGATGGGTCGGTTTAAGACCAAATAATGTTCCCTTTTTCTGTCCTCTTAACTACTTGTGCTACTCAGGGAGCGTCTTCCTCTGGGTTATTGTTTAACGCGAGGGTACGTCCCATAAGTGTGACACTCTTTCACTCCCTACCTTTCTCCCAATGCCCTGACCAAGCTGATGGCCACTGCCCAGTCTGAGTCAACTCCTAACTTGACTCTCCTCTGCTGTTTGCAAATCTCAGAGGGGTAGTGGTGGGCATTGCGCCCACCACATCCCCAATGGAGTCACAAACATGTTATGCAGAGGGCTGGAAGCTAGGAGTTGTCTTCCCTTTGATTCTGAAGGGGAGTTTCTGACTGTGTGCGTGTGTCCTCTGATTACTCATGTAGAGCACCTCCCTCCTTTCTGGCTTTTTTCCTGAGTCTGATTTTGATTTCCTATTTCAACAACGGGAATGAACACTCACCTCATCACTTCATTCTTGCCTCCTTGCTCTGAGTGGAAGGAGCTTTTAGTCACATTGGTTGACATCTTCCTTTTTGGAGTACTGGACAAGAAAGAAATTGTTGGTAGTCTTGCTTGATAACTCTACCAAAGCCATTCATCTCATACCAGTTCTGCATGGTTTAAAAATCACCACTTCCTACAAAACATTTCTGTAAAGGTGGTGCCAACTTACAGTCCAAGTATTTCCTGCTCCTATCGTGTGTGAGTGCATGGACTTGCATCAGGTTTGACTGAAGACAGAGAACCATTTGTCCTCTTAATAAACAGAAAGAAGCATGTAAACCTGAAAACTGATCCTGAGTCACAAACTATTTTGTCTTTGTGTTCTTCACATTCAGCTCCAGACCTTAGGAATATCTAGGGTTTAGAGAGCATAAGCTAGTAATTTGCATGAGGGTTTTCCATCACTCAGTTTTTACTGCATGCTCACACTTTAACCAACTTTATCACTTCTGTCTACAATGACAACTTTGTTTCTTAAATAGTTGATATGCTTTTATTATGTGAATAAAAACATAATGCAATGATTTGCAAATGAATTAAACCCTATTCTTAACTGAAAATACCACCATTGTACAGGTTTTGAAAAAGAAATGTCCCTCTTTTTGAAAACTATATGCTCATTTTGAAAATAAATGTTAGCAGCAGAAAAGTGGGAAGAGGCAGACACCTCCTCTGATACACACCAGGTGTTTGGGAACTACTCAAAAGTATGGGCCATATTTTACACTTTATAATGCTCTAAACTATGAAAGATGGACAGCTGCCAGGCTATTTAGCACTTGAGCTCCAAAACCAGACTTTTGTAATTTTGTGTAAACTTCCCTTTGTTGGGTGCAACAGCAAACTGTTTTGATAATACTTTATTAGTTGTTTATGAGTCTACGTAGTGTTTTTTATTATATTACCTGATTTTACAGCAGTGATAAGATTGCATTCTGAAATTGTTTGCAGATTCAATTTAGTTTGTTGGATGCTAGCAGTGCAACTGTTTCTTTAAATCATAAAAAAGACTCCAGATTTTCATTGCTTTGTCTCACCTTTTTTAAAATCTCTAGCTGGCAACAATAAAAAATGAGCTTATAGTTTTAAAAAAAATCTTAGTATTAAAATGTGCAGTATTTTTTAGCATTTTATACAAAATGTAATTTTAAGTAGTTTGCAAATCATACCGTCCTTGGTTTATTTACAGTTCAGTAATTATAAAAATTACCCAGAAAATGAAATCGTGAAGATAACTTTGTAATCGAAGAGCTATCATTAAATATAATTAGCCAGTGAGTTTTTTCTCTCAGTGGTTGACCCAGCCGTTCTCTATTAGCAGGAGTTCCCCTTCTTCACCTTGACATCTTTCCCTCCTGGTTTCCTGGTTCACGTTGGTGGAGTTGTGAGCGCCCGCTCTGTCAAATTACTGGACCGCATACACAACCCCGGTGAGTTCAGCACACAGAAACACATACAATCCTAATATAGCTTGTCCATTGTTCTGTGAAATGACAGAAGTGCACTCCTCCATTGACCTGGTGTCATGTGGGTGTCTGGTCTTGTTACAACTGGCTGTTAGTCAGTGCTGCCCATTATCCCCTTGTGTTGCACAGTTTTCTGTGTGGTCCTAGTCTTGGTCTGTTTTGATTGTTTAGGAAGGCGATAATACAATATCTTAGAGACTTCTGAGTTCTAAAGCATGTAAAAGCTGTTCCTGTTGACACTGATAGGGTGCAGTTACATGTACTTTGATGGAAATAAATATGTGGATCAGCTTTGATCACCTGTGTCATACTGTTTATAGATAAAGGCAACTTTCACCTTGTATTTTGGCTGATTTTTTGTGTGTGTGTGTTTGTGCAGGTCACTTGATGGCTATGTGTGTGTGTGTCGGCGTGTTTATGCTCTGGTTGCTATGTTGTGTGCTGGGGGGGAGGTGCAGTAGTGGTGCATGGCTCTTGTGTTTTGCCTGCTACTTGTGTGGTGGTGTTGTCTGCAGGTGGTGATATGATGAGGTGCTGTAGTGTCTTTTGTGCTTTTCTGTCTTATGTTTTTAAAACAGTTATCTGTTTTGAACTTGGTGTCATTTTTTAGTACATGGTATACATTTAATTAGAATTAAATTGATGGCAAATGCACGCTCTTTAGCTGAACATTTGTCTTTGTCTTGTTTTGGTAGTCTCTGCCTTTTCTGAATCAAAGATGTAAGGAAAGTGAGTGTTTGGTACATTTGGGCTAGCTTAGGAAAAGCAAGACTCTATTCTGAAATGGAGAGGGAAGCCAAAAAGGATTTTACTATCTATAAATTTGTCTGGTCATACACTAATTAAACCACATGTGTCAAACTCTAGGCCCTTGGGCCACATCCACCTTGTGAATAAATTATTTTTGGCCCGCATGATCGTATTTAATGACTATTAGAGCTGGCCTGCTGATAGAGTGCCCACACCACTATAATACCAGTGCGTTGGTGCATCAGTCACAGTCAGGAAGCATGTATCTCGCTCGTTCTCTAGCAGACTGACGGAGCTACTCATCTTTGTCAACAACCCCTCTCCCCAAATATATCTAAAGGAAAAGTGGATTTTGAAAACAGACAATATGTTATATATATATATATATATATATATATATATATATATATATATATATATATATATATATATATATATATATATATATATATTTGAAACGAAGCACCAGGACAGATAAAAACATCTGGACAGTAAAAAAAAAAAAAAAGCTCCAAAAGGTAGAAGAGTTATTAACCCTTTAGGTGCCAGAGTTTTAAAAGTTTTTAAGGGAAACTGTGAGAAAAAATGTTGAATATGAATTAAATTTTACGGTAGACTGTAGAAAATGTTTTCCCTTAAATTACTCTGAAAAAGAAAAATATAGAGCCATAAGAAATAAATGTAGATTTGAACAGACATTTAAAAAAATTATTTAATGATTAATGTTGTTTTATAGGTAATAGGCTCTGTTAGTTGCAGGTTCAATGTGTGCAATTAGGTCATTTTAAAAAAGTTTTTAATAAACATTTAAACCAGTCTGGCCCGCAACTTATTCCAGTTTTTTCATGTTGGCCCTCTGTGTATTTGACTTTGACACCCCAGAATTAAACCTACTGTATTCTTGTTTTAGTTGTATTAGTTTTCCTTAGTCTAAAATTCAAGTGTAAAGCTGTTTGGAAAATAATGGTCCTGTTTACTATTCCTATGTCGTTGAGCTACAGCATTTTGACCATTTTAGACACAAAGTAGTGCCTGAGATCAGAGCTGTGAGCAGAATCAGTGAACAGTACTGTCAGCCATTTGTTGCTCATGCGTGGCGCACAGGAATCGATCTGTGATAAAAATGCATTTATGGTTATGTAAGATTCTGTGGCAATGCATCATATTAAAGCTATCACACCTGCTTTCTTAAATGGTACTATGATTTCAGTTTGGGTCTTGTTGTAGTGTGTCTAAATTACTCAATGAAATATCTTCAAGATTGGATGTTGTATCTTAGCTCTAAAGTACACTTTGTTCAAAAGCCCTGGTTCTAATGCTGAATATGACTGTATACAGCACCAGTCAAAAAATTTAAAAACACACTTTCCCATTAAATCCAGTGGGAAGATGTGTCCAAACGTTTGGCTGGTACTGTATACTTGGCTATAAAAACTGGGATAGTATTTAATTTGCTCTGTCTTAGTTAGGTTAAAGCTTTGATGAGTTAAATATGATTTCTTATGTTTGCCATGTTTTTTCAAATTATTTTAGTCAAAGTGCTTTCCATATGCTGTCTTAATGCAAAAACTGCCAGTTGGGTTTTTCACTCAGTTATCTTGCACATGCTATTCGGTCTAGTCGCTTCGCTTCCACTGTGCTTCTTCCTTTTACGTTTTGTCAACGTTGCCTGTTGGTTTACATATAGACATTTTTTACATTTCTGGATTGATCCCCCCCACCCCACCAGGGAAGAATGCCATGGGTTGTTGATTTGTTAATCTGTATGAACATGAAATATTCTGATTATTTCACACTCTTCCACTGATTAAAGGTGGATGTTGTAGGAAGCAATTATTTTAAAATGTTATGAGATCAGCTTAACATAGAGTTGTCACAATGCAAGTAACTAAGATATAACTTTAATAAGCTTTCAAACCAAAAATCTGAGCATTTAAAGAAACAGAAAAATTAATTGAGGAATTGAGTGATGAAATTTTTTATATTTTTGATCATTTTCAGAAGAAATAATGATCTTAAATGGTGATTTGGTCAAATAGGTGTATTAATATTTAATCTCTGGCCCTTTTGTAAAATCATGTTATGAAGAGTAAATAAAAAAAACTAAACAAAGTTTTAATACTGAGTTTGTCAATGCCTGTTTTTCATCTTGTCACACTGAAGGGCGTTGGCTTGCTTGTTTTTTTTGTCCTTGTTTTCCCCCTCATGTCAGTATTTTTTTAGAGAATGATGCTTTGCACTCTGTCTCTGTACCCACATATCATTTGAGAAACTTTTAATGTAAACATATATTATTATATATCCAAGTAAAACTCCAAAAATTGTAATATTGCACAAAACTTATTTCAGTAATTCATCTTAAAAGGGGACACTAATATATTATATAGACTCACTACATGCGAAGTGAGATATTTTAAGCATTTAGTTGTTATAATTTTGATGATTATGGCTTCCAGCTTCTGAAAATTTGAATATTACATAGAAAAAAAAAGGGATTTTGAATACAGAAATGTTGACCTTCTGAAGAGTAAAGTCGTGCATATGAACTCAGTACTTGGTTTGAGCCCCTTGCATCGATTCCTGCCTCAGTGCGCGTGGCATGGGTTTTGTCAGCCTGTGGAACTGCTGGGGTTTAATGGAAGACCAGGATGCTTCCACAGCAGCCTTCAACTCTGCATTGCTCGGTCTCATGTGTCTCACCTTTCTCTTGGCAATGCCCCATAGATTTTCTATGGGATTCAGGTCAGGAGAGTTTGCTGGCCAATCAAGCACAGTGATCCCTTGGTCATTGAACCAGGTTCTGGTTCTTTTGGCAGTGTAGGCAGGTGCCAAGTCCTGCTGGAAAATAAAGTCAGCGTGTCTAGAAAGATTTTCTGCTGAAGGAAGCATGAAGTGCTCTAAAATCTCCTGGTAGATGCTACGTTGAGTGTGGACTTAATAAAGCATAGTGGCACCGGCAGATGGCATGGCTCCCAAATCAATATAGACCGTCGAGACTTCACACTGCACTTTAAGTGTCTTGGATAATTGCTGCTCCATTTTTCCTCCAGACTCTGGGACCTTGATTTCTAAATGAGATGCAAAATTTGCTCTCGTCAGAAAAGAGCACTTTGGACCACTTCTCTACAGACCAGTCTATTTTTTCTTTAGCCCAGGTAAGATGCTTCTGGCGTATTTTGTTCAGGAGCAGTTTTAAAAGAGGAATTCGACATTTGAAGCCCATGTCCAGGATCCTTCTGTGTGTGGTGGCTCTGGAAGCACTAACTCCAGCCTCAGTCCACTCCTTGTGAAGCTCCCCCACATTTTTGAATGGCCTTTTCCTAACAATCCTCTCGAGGCTGTAGTAATCAATTTTTTATTGGTGTGCTTTGATGCAGCACTTTGAAAGCATCCAACTTCTTTTGCAATTACCTTTTGAGGCTTTCCCTTCTTGTGGAGGGTGTCATTGATGGGTCATGTCAGCAACCTTTCCCATAATGTGAATTATACTGAAATAGACTGAGAGACCATTTAAATGTTTAGGAGTTGTTTGCAGTTGTTTTGGATCAATTAGCTGATTAGAGTGTGGCACTTGGAGGCTACAACACTGAACCTTTTCACACTATTCTAACTTTCTGAGATGTATATTTTGGGGTTTTCATAAGCTGTAAGCCATATTCATCAAAATTAATAAATTTAGTTTTGCACAATATTCAAATTTTTTTAGTTTTACTCGTGTGTGTGATATATATATATATATATATATATATATATATATATATATATATATATATATATATATATATATATATAATTTTTTTATTTATTTTTTTGTACTAGAAAAGTCCACAGGGCACCTTAGGTGTAAAGAGTTAGACTTGTATTGCATGCTCCATTTTGTATTATACAGTTTCTCTTATCCTAAAGTCTTTTTAAAATGTTAGCAAGTCCTGAGACCTTTACACATCTGTTCTCCTCTTTTCCTCATCAGTCTTCTTTGAGATTGTTTTAGTAGCTGACTTTGAGTTGACTTTGCATAGTGACGTTGAAGTGCTGTCTGTTTTTGCATAGTGACTGTGGAGTGCTGTTGTTGTGCTGTGCTTGTTTGTTAGACTGTCTCTTCTTTTCTTTTTCTCTCTTTTCTGTACTAACGGTGTGTTCTGGCCCAGCCTTGGGTAACACGCGCTCATACAAACTGCTAGACTGGAATAGTGTCACCGCAGGTATTTCCCCCCTTTTACTGCTCTCACCCACTGGAAGGATGGCAGCTCAGTGAAGCTCCACTTGTAGCGACCTTTAAACAGTGAACTTTAAACATTATGAAATATATACTAGTATAGAGCAGCTAGCTTAAATATTCACAAATAAATTTAACATTACCTGGACTTTACAGTTGAAAAATAATTGATTCAGTGAGCTGCCTTCCTCCTTTCTCCAATCTGTGTGAATGTGTGCCTAGCTGAGCATGCTCTGTGTCCCCACCCAACCCCATTCAGTCTGGCCTGGCTACCCCCCCCCCTCCCTCAGCTCATCCTGCCGCGCATAACGGCTGCAGCTCTTCCCTTACGTTGACCCAGCCTTGTTTGTAATGCTTCCTGAATCGGCATTGTGGTCCAAACCTGTCTAGACCAGAGGAGGTTTAGGAGGTTTACTCTGTGACTAAGAGCCACTAACTGGGCATGTGCATCCCTAACTCACTGGGCCGTATTCATACTGAGAGTGAGAAGAAATGGATGGATGGATGCATGGATGGATGCATGGAAGGATGCATGGAAGGCAGATTGATTTGGGCGGGGTTGTGAGGAAAATTAAAACTGGATCTGCGATGTATGAAGGGGATGGAGGAAAAGAGGTGAGCTTTGAAAATGGAGGAAGAATAGTAAAACTCAATTCTCTACATTTGATGGACTCTGGTTAATGAATATGGCCCATCTCTGCCCATGAGCGTGCACAGGTCATGAGCGTGCACATTGGTGAGTCTGTGCTTGTATGACATGTTGCTGCTGGTTTAAAAGAACCCACCTTATGGGCCTGATGCTTGACCATCAGTCATTATTCTTCATCTCTTCAGTTTGATCACCCATTCTTCTCCCTTCATTCATTCCTCTCCCTAATTCACCACATTTGAGTTCCTCTGTTTCTGAGGCTCCATCAGCATGTTGCCTTCCCAGGGAGTCATGGTGTGCGACTCAATACTCTAATGTAGCTTTCTGCTTGTCCTCTTCTGTTCAGTAACCATGATGAGTGAGGTTAATCTCTCAGCTTGTAACAATTAGACCCTTCAAAGTAGTGCCAACACAGAGGTGTTTGGAGAGAAGGCCTCATAAGACTATTGAAACACACCCACATGTGTTTAGTCCAATTATGATGAAGGCTCAATCCTTTTGAATTTAATGTGTTGGTCAGAGAAATAGGACACACTTTTAAAACCCCATTTTACCTTTTTAAGCTTGTAAGATTTTCTTTTAATACCGGCACAGTCAAAATATATATGTATTCATGTCTTGTCTCCTCTTTCTTAGTGCAGCTGGCTGAAAGGAGACAAAGTGGACAGTAATGATGAGGGATGCACCGATTGCTTAGCTGATTACCAGGGATGGATTTATTTATTTTTTTGGTTGTTTGTTTGACCAGTGACTGACAAAGTACTGATAAATCAAACATTTTTATCGTTCATTGAATGCATCATACACACATCAGTGGCCACACCTCACTCTTCCTCTGTAGACGCACAAGTCTGCTTACAATAGCTTCTCAAATGGAGGCTGTGAAACTGAGCAACAACTCTGTAGGAAACGGACACTTTTAAGATTGTTTATATTTCTGCCAAACAGCTGACAGCTCTTTTAATTCTCCTACTGTGTGAGGCTGAAATCAGCAGCCCCGTCGCAAAAATAAAATAATTAATAATTAATTACTTTAAAAAAAATGCTTATCACAAACTGTGTTCCAACACAGCATGGATGCAGGATACAGTGGAAACACGACCTTTGTGGTATTGTAGTTATACGCCTCTTCCTGGAAGGTAGTTAAAGATTTTAACAGCTGACCATTGAGTATGTTGTAGTTGTCAGCCCATTAAAGTAAACAATACTATGAGAACAATGAAAAGGATTTGATGACTTAGTTTTAGTAGTTTTGTCTTTGTTTTAAATTTTCTCATCATCACACTAATTTTTTAATAAAAAGGGTATTTCACCAGTATTAGCTATATAAACAAAAGTACAGTATAAAGGAAAATCAAGGTTCTCCTTGTTCAAGTACTTGTTACATTTGTTATTATTAGCTTTTTTTGTTATTTGTAAAAGTATAAATACTGCACATTATTTTAGACTGGAAGTTTCTTAAAGTTGATCCTGATTTCTGGTGTGTGATTTGAGATGTGTGAAGAAGAGAAAAAGACAAAGTGCCTATAAGCTGGTACATTAGGAGAACTATGCTGTGACAGAATGGGAAGCTTCCCTAACCTGTCCCGATGTAGAGCAAATATAAAATATATTTATGTGGGTTTTTTATTATTATGATGACACAGATTAATTTTCAGTTTAAAAATACAATCATATTACAGAAATGATTTTGGATGAGAAAATAAAATCAGTGCAGTCGGTGCATCTCTTGTTTTAGATCACGGGCATCTAAAGAATAGCTTCAAGAACTCTTTAAATTAATCTAATCATCGACTTTGCCTTCATCATTATCATCTCCAGACTCTCATAATCCATTTTCAGTGTCACATTATTTGACAAAATTGTTATTGTTTTTTGCTTGCTTTGATACCATCTAACTCATTAGTCACCAGAAAACAGAAACTATTCTGTTGGTCGCTTCTTTATTTTCTATAAGTGAAAACAGAGTAGATGCACACATGTAAGCATGTTTGAAGTTAGAAGGGCAGTTTTTCTTTCTTTTCAATTAGTGGTTTTTGACTTAAGTATATAGTTGGATTTTAGAAGATAATGAAATAAAATGGAATGTTGTCTTGAAAGCTGTTTGATTCAGAATTATGTGTTTTGCAGATGAGCCAGAGACTCGCGATGCCTGGTGGGAGGAAATTCGTCAGGAAATCAAATCTCATGCCAAAGCTCTTGGTTGCCATGCTGTCGTAGGGTACAGTGAGAATACGAGCATCTGGTATGTAGCACCTGTAGATGTCCAAAGAAAAAATAGCATGTCTTACTTTTGGTGCATAAGACAGTGTTTCAAATCCTATTCTTTGACTTCTGTCCCCATTTGGCATTTGTTCACTCCGCCCATCCTCACCATTAGTGAAGAGGTGTGTATTCTGTCAGCATCAGGCACAGCAGCCATCCTGAATCCGCGATACATGCGTGAAGGCTGCCTTGACATCGGAAGCACTGACCACAGGTTAGTTTTTGAGCTTGTAAATTTTTAGACTGGGTTTTCACAGAGGCTGATATGCAGTTTGGGTTGTTTGCCAGGTTTGAGGAGCCATCACCTCCGAGCTGTGGCTTCTGTCACATCCCATATGATGAGCTCAACATGCCATTTCCTGCCCAGCTCACCTACTGTTACCACTGCAGACGGCAAAAGGTGGCTTGATTTTCAATGAGTACATACATGAAATATATATATAATATATATATATATATATATATATATATATATATATATGAAAAATGTTTGAAAATGAAAATTTTCTTTTTTCAGGTTCCTGATGTGCTTTTCACAACCATCGACTTGCCACCAGAGGCAGCAGTCACTGGGAAAGGCTGCCTAATCCAGGCCAGGTAATTTGTAATCATTTTGAAATTATTATTAGACTTTGTGAAAGGTTACTGACAAGAAAAGCACCAAATTTAATCAACTTAAGTTCTGTATCATATACCCACCTTTTTTTCCTTTTTACCCAGTTTTCTCTTTAAAATCCAGGTTTACTAGCTGTTAGTTTCAAGTAAGAATCTCACAATTAATAAAGTATAAATATAAAGCAAGATATACAGCACTGAAATATAGTTCACAGGTTTGATAAACGAGGTCCATAAAATGGTGTTATTGTGTCCAGATAAGCAATGACAGACTTTTCTGATGGGCTGAATGCATACTGGAGCAAATTTGTTGTTTCACCAACATATTTGCATGGGTTGCTGTGGTAATGACATGGGTGTTATAAACCCTGCCTCCAAAGTGCCAGGAGACAATTTATTTTACTCTTTATCCACAGATGGACTTATTTTTGTCTTTCATATCCCTCTGTGAGTTGCGGTATTCTGCTCACCAGTGCAGTGAGGCTGATTTGGGTTTAATGTCATTGGTGTGTATGACAGTGCGAAAGTTTATTTTAAAACTGTTTCTAGTTTGCAACACATATTTAGCTGTTTCTGTCTGAAACACATTTAAAACCTCTCCAAATGGGTTTATAACTGATTTGCAAAAGTTTTGTATGATGTAGGTTTTTCTGTCCAGCCTTTTATAAAATTATTCTGGCTTTGCAACAAGCATTTTAAGACTGATATAGATTATGCTAGATTTTAAATATTAAAATTTCAATTTGCATGAAAAAGGAAATGCATCAGGAATTATTTGGCATTTACTTAATGCATTTCAGTAAGTAACATTGAATCCAAACATATTTTTTCATTTACTTACAGAAAAGCTTTACAAGGCACTTTTTTTATGCTGATGTTTACTGTCTTCTAGACTGTGTCGTCTGAAGAAGAAAGCCCAGGGAGAAGTGAATGCAACAGCCATTTCCAACCTGCTGCCATTCATGGAATATGAGCTGCACACTCAGCTCATGAATAAGCTTAAATTGCGGAGCATGAATGCTCTGTTTGGTCTACGTATACAAATAAGCGTCGGCGAAAATATGCTTCTGGGTCTAGCCGTAGGTCAACTTTTTACGCTAACACTCTAATTAGCCATTCATTTTGTGTGGTGCAGCCCAGCCTGTTAAAAGTGTCTTTGTTCAGTCTGCTACAGGAGTGTACCTGACAGCGCTGCCTGCACCAGGAGGTATCCAGATTGCAGGGAAGACTCCCGGTGACCTGAGCAATGAGCAGCATATCTTGACTATCCAGAAAAGGATCAATGACACCATAGCCAAGAACAAAGACCTCTATCAAATAAACCCTCCGGTGAGATTTATAATACTTGTTTGTATATTAAATCTGTCAAAGGTGATCTTTGTTACCAAGTATGCAAAACCTTTGTAATGGTCAAAGATGGGTTTCCACACTGGCAACCATGGCGTCATTGTGGAAATTATTACTCCTGTTAGCCACAAAAGGTGATCTCACAACGTGGTACGCTTCTACACAAAAATCTTTCAAACACACTTGTTTTTGTCCACGTGATAACTTGTTTGTGTTATATTCAGTATGAAATCAAGTTAATTTGGTTGTTTTTATACAGCAAGTACAGTAGTGCTTTCAATGAAATGTAGATTAACTTTTTTTTTTATTTTCTGCCTATGTGAATTGGTACCAGTGTACTGTATTTGGATAGTTATCGGTTTTTTCTTTAACCTCTGCATCTTCAGGTTTCTTCACATTTCTTAGTTGTTGGTGTGTCATGGCTTCAAGTTTAGTGATAAGAGTTCAGTTAGTGATCGAGTTGACTGTTGGGACAAAGACTACATATGATATCAATGTATATGATCTACCATACATAATTTTTAAAGAGAATGTGCATTTACAGGAAAAGAGTTGAGATACAAGACTAACAAATATCTCTTATCTTGTGGAAGAACTTAAAAATTATTCATATGAAGGAAAGCTTTGATAACTGCACATCATGTTATCCTCAAAGATTTCACAGACACAATCTTATGAGAAATTTTCAGCTCATTAAAACAAAGATAAACCTGTAAAATATAGAACAAATCTCAATTAACTAAAAAAAAAATTGGCTTCATAGTATTGTACTTTGATTTTATATCAGATATTAGATATGATAAATTTTGTTTGAGGTCATGCACATCTTTTCAATTACTTTTGAGCCCCATCTTTCTTTTTTCAACACATTATGTCAGAGGTCAATATCTCAAACGTAACTGTATAATGTAACTCAAGCAAAGCCTGAAGAACCCAAAAGCAGTAACTGTCCAAATACTTGAAACACTCTGGACTGTATGCTGTACTCTTTGTGAATCGTGATAAACTTTACTCCTCTTGTCTCCTTCTGATCATCAAAGAAATTATTTGCCCTGGACCCTGAGGTGTTCTGCGGCACAAACATGGTACTGAGCATGCCAACTTTTCGCTGAGAGACACAGCATGACAGATACTTCACTCTATTAATCGCAATACTACACCACCTCTGCTGTAACTAACAGCTCTTTCACTGGAGACTTTTATGAGCCAGACAATGTGTAACTCCCCAGCATCTTAAGACCACTCATTGTATTCTTTGGATCTGTGATATATTTGAATCATGACCATCTACTCTGCCCAACCACTCTCACATATATATTACAGCCGATGAGAATTTGTAGTACATTTTACTTTCCAGAGTAAAATGTACTTTAAATTAACTCCAGCTGCTGGCGTGTGTGTGTAAAATGAACAGAATGAGTGTGAGCATGTGTTACTAACATAGTCATTATACAAGTTGTAGAGTCAGGACAGATGTGGGATGCAGATGTGAGGTCTACTGTGGTGGTCCAGTGTTCCCTTAAACCCGTTCTCTTTGCTTGCAGGAGCTGACCGAAGAAGTGGTGGGCTCCCCGATCCCTGAGCCGAGGCAGCGATCCAGACTTTTCCGTTCCCACTCAGAAAGCTCAGACGAGGTGTCAGAACTGGATCTGTCCCACGGCAAAAAAGATGCCTTTGTGCTGGAGGTGTGCCTATAGATAAAAATTGACATACCTGTATTTAGTTATCTCGATATGAAAAGGTAACTATTTGCTGTCTTTCCTACAGATTGATGACACTGATGCTGTGGAAGACATCCACTCCCTCCTCACGGATGCATCTCCTCCTACAGGTTTGTACCATGCACAGTTTCCACAGCACTTGCAACTAGGGCAGCAACTAATGACTATTCTGATGGTCTTGTTATGCTAGTCTGACGTTCCTCCTCTTTAAACGTTCGAACATTGCAGACGTACTTCCGTGGTACGCAAGGTCCCCTTTACAAACTTGACATGTATTTAATTTATTTTGTAAGTTTAACGTGAAGTTATTTCAGACTTTTGAAGTCCTCTGCCGCTGTTCTATTCCCCGGTCGGCCGCCATATTTTTCCCCTTGTGGACTTTATTGCAACTCTCATCAGAGATAAGAAAAAAAGACGATGTCTCACTCTGCAGTGTTTTTTTTTTCTTTGCCCATGTGCATTGTGCAACTCTCAGCAGAGATAGGGAAGAAGACGATGTCTCACTCTGTAGGTTTTTTTTTTTTTTTTTTGCTGATAAGAGTCAACGGGTAAATTAGTTGTCGACTATTATCATTGCCGACTATTGGCGACAACGTCGACTAATCGTTGCAGCGCTACTTGCAACATATATGTTTTATGCTCTGAAAGGTTGAAGCTTTAACTGATAGATTTTCTTTCTCTTTCTTGTCTTTAGGTTTCTACAGCTGCAACACTGAGAGCATGCCTGGGATTTATAACTGGACTTCAGGAGTACAGGTATTATAGCAACTCCATAAGTAATTGTAGTTTTATTTTTCTTCTTTTTATGAGTTTGTACTGTCACTTTCTGTGTTAAAGATGTTTACATCGGTGAGGGTCTTGAGGTTGAGCAATGTCAATCTAACCAATCAAGGCTTAAACAAGATCTTCACTGACCTTTGTGAGAATCTGCTAAAGGTAAGAAAGCTTTATTTTTAAGAAAGACCATGTTCAGAATTTTTAATAGCCCTATTACATTCTGCTACTCTGTTTTTGTTACGATGAATTTTTTAATTGATACAAATCTACAATTTTTCATGTTTTTTCAGAGTTTTTACTTCAAGTTGCGCTCCATGATCCCCTGCTGTCTTTGTCAGCTCAACTTCACTGTAGCAGTGCCAGAAGAAGAGCTCATTCAGGTGAGAGGTTTGAGGCGACCTGTGGTTTACCAAAATAAATGCATCATTAGTGTCATTAATAGGGAAAAACAAATCTGTCTCTATTCTAGGTCGCAGTGACAGCAGTTGCCATGACATTTGACAAGGACCAGACTCAAGAGAAGCCAGCTGAACGGCCCATCAGCAAAGGTCTATAAATTGTTCTGGTTAAGTTTGGCTTTTTTTTTCTTTTTGCCCCTGACATAAAGTCATGGGTAGTTTTTATGTGAGCACTCACAGGTCAGCTTTAGCTTAGCTATGGGATCATTTGGAGCTCTGCTCAGTATACAAGAAGTGCATGTTTCACAGCATCCATTTAATACACTGCACTATATACACTGTTCTACTGAAATTGTAACAGCTTGAAATTTTCAAATGTATGTCTAAAATACGCTGTATTGCCAAAATAAGGTCACCCTTGGGATTCAACTGGAATTTCAGCCAGCAGCAGGTCATTTAACCCTAAATAATAAGTAGTTTCTTATATTCCTTTAAATAACCACTTCCTGTGGTTGAAGAAAATGTTAGCTTTATGTACATCTTATGTTACGATATGTTATCAGTTTTTTATTCACAGTTAAATGATGGTGCATATATCTTTTCAGGTGCCACTGAAACTGAAGATCAGCTGCAGTTTCCCCTTGAGTTGTGTGCCGACTCGTCATCTATCAACTCTCAGCAATCTTCCAAAATCACAGGTATCTTTTAACAATTCATTTATTGCTCCCCGACCTCCTCCTCTGTCCTGCTACATTAACAGTCACTGCCCATCTCCTAACACCTCAGGTACAGTCTCTTTATTCACCCCAGCTGCAAAACTCTGCCAAAATCAGCTGGTTATGGTTCGTTCTGCAGGTAAATAGACGGCAACGCATAGTTGGCCAGTGTGTTATGTTTAGCTGTGGTCATAGACGACAGCGTGACGTTTTCTAGATGAGACATCATGCTTGTGAAGCAGCGTGGCTTACCTTCAGTGAACACCAAGTTAACACAGTAACAAGAAAAAAAGAATGACACTTAGATGTGCACAACATTTAGATTTTAGATGGTGGTTAAAGCTAATGAACATGAGAAGTTAGCCTTGTGGCCAGAGTACAAAATAAATACCTAACTCCTCAGTTTCTGTCAAGTGCAAAGGTAGATGATAATGTTTGTGTGTGTAACAGGTGCCCCAGAGAGTACCACTGTCTCACCCAGAGGTAAGCCCCCTTTCTCCTTTTGTATCTACCCCTATCCCACTTCCCTGCTACCGAAACTACTACACTGCCTTGTTTTGACTTTTTATCCTTTCGTCTCAGTTATCTTGCACTGCTCCCAAACCTCATCCAGTTTTTTTTTTTCTTCTTCTGTTCGTTTGTTTATTATGTTTTGTTTTGTTTGTTTTTTCTCTTTTCCTGTTGTTATTGTTGTTGTGTTTTGTCTGTTTGGGTGGGGGCTGTGTGTGTGTGTGTGTGTGCGTGTGCGTGTGTGTGTGTGTGTGTGTGTGTGTGTTCTCTCCAGCTGCCTCCGTTGATTACGGTTCCTTTGCAGACAGATGCAGCACCTGGCTAGAGCTGCTTAGGCTGAAAGCTCACACCATAAGACGAGGATCAGTTAAGACAAGTAGGAGGACACAGTCTCTAGCACACTCTGGTGATCATACCCACAAATACAGAACACAGTATCACAAGCAAATCTCACATGCTGACAGCCACTCACACACCCCTCCATGCATGCCAGTGAAAGAAGAGGGGGCAAAGCATTGTAAATCAAGCACTGGCTTTTGTTTTTTTTTTTTTGTTTTGTTTTGTTTTTTTTAGCTAGAGTGTGAAAGTTGGCCACCCTATAAGAGGGATCACAAGCAGCCGCTTAGCTTTAAAATGCCTGTAGCCTTAGCAACTATGAGCCTGTTTACATGCACACCAAAAATCTGATCATTACCTGATAACTGGAGTTATCAGATAATTAAAAGGGATCATGTAGACCAGGGGTGGCCAACGTCGGTCCTCAAGAGCCACAATCCTGCAGGTTTTCCATTCATCCCTGCACCAGCACACCTGACTCAAATTAAATGGATCCAACAGCCTATAAGGATCTGCACAATGACTCATTAGTTTAAGTCAGGTGTGTCGGTTGGCCACCCCTGATGTAGACAGTGTCATATGTCTACATGATAATGGCAGTTATCTGATTAAAAGAAATTGGATTAACACACCTAAATTTCTCCCGAATACTCTTGGGTGGGTCAGGAAGATGACGGGATCGGACGTGGTTTGGCTGCTTTATTTATTATTTATTTATTTATTTGAACTTGTCCTGTCCAGCATCGTAGCAAACAGAATGATTATCTGACTACTGTGTTGTGCTGAACAAATTTGCTTTGCCAAGAAGAGCTTTACGGGTGTATTATGGGTTGGCTGCTTTATATAAGCTAGCTGCTGCTATGCTACGTAAGCTAAACACTGCAGCTGCAGAAATATTCAGCAACAACAAAACCAGTTATTTTCCTTGTCTTTCCCTCTAGTCTTTTTGCTCCTGAAGCAACATTTTTGACGGTTTAATAACTGTGCTGCTCTGTTCTGTTAGCTCCATTGTCGATGAAAACGGTAAACTTTCCGCCTCCACACTGACATCGGGAAGCAGAGGACAGATGATTACACCTGAAAGAAGCTGCAGCTAGCTTTGGGTTAACTCCCCTTCACTTTACCCAGCAGTAGGGCTGGGCGATTAATCGATAAATCGAATTTTCCATTTCTGGAGATTTATTTTTATGAAAATTGGGATTTTTTTCCATAGTTAGTTAGCAGCAGACTTAGCCCTCCCTCCACACCAGAACAGTGTTTGACAGATTTTCCGTGAAGTGACCCGTCACTCATGCCTGGAATTTAGCTGTGCATATAACTGCAGTGAGAAATGCTGCTCTTTATGAGATGCAGAAGTCAACTTAACCCACAAACTCTAGTTAAGAGACAACCTTCATCAGGGGAATTATTTCTGCAGTGGCTCCTGTGTGATAAGGATCCAGATGGAAAGAGATCACGGATTCATTGTGTCGCATATTTCTATGTAAGATATGAAGTCGTTTATATGGTGGAAAAGTTATGACATTATATGCTTTATTTTTGCTGGCATTCATCTATATAAACAAATGTTTTTAATAAGTTTATTTATGTTTCGTAAAAAAAAAGGAAAAAAAAAACGGAAATCGGATTTGGTTATAAAAAATCAGAGATTTTTTTTTTTTTTTAGGCCATATCGCCCAGCCCTACCCAGCAGTGAAGCGGACATGGGACTCTGCTCTCACTAGAAGAGCTATGTGGTGTTCATTGCTAAAGCTGCTAGCTAAACATTTACCGCTAAACATTTACCACTAAACAAGCAGTTTATTACTGCTAACCTCCTCTATCTGACGTCCGCCTTCCCTTCACTATGGCTCTGCCAAGAGTTTTCCCAAATATTGCTTTGCATGAGTGGATGTAGATGCGACGGATCCAGTTATCTAATTACTACATATCAGATTTTGATGGTCATGTAAACAAGCTCTACCTGACAAGTTAGAAGGCAGTGTTATTTGCATTCAATCAGCAGCATCTTTCCTCTTGGCACTTATGCAGATTTGCATGTTGCAGCGGTTTACTAAATATTTCCTTTAATTTCTCTCTGCATTTGCATCTATAAATGTACTTAAGCTGAAAAAACCAACATGATCTGGGGATATAGGGTGATATGATAAATCTTTTCATGTCTGAATCATGTTTTCAACACTATCTGTTGATAATTATGGTAGACTCGGGGAAATGCAAGAGGTAGTATGATTTTCAGCCCTGTGCACAGTATGTGTAATGTGTGGCTCTGAAGGTTCCTGGTTTAACGGATGGAAGTCACATCAGGTAACTCTGCTTTTGGACAATACAGCATCTTTCACACTCTGGTCTGTGTAAATGTGCTTAGCTCAGCTCATAGCTGTCTTCTGTCCGTCTCCATGTCTCCAGCCACTTTCACAAATGCCAAAAGATAGTATTCTCAAATGTACGTCACTGTAAATACTGTATTCAGACTTGTAAACAGCTGTGCCCAGGTCTGTCTGTCTGTCTGCAGACATTGTCTGTCTGTTGCCTCAGTTGCATGACATGCATGGCTGTACCTGTGCTCCAAGTGATTGTCTTAACTTTATATCTACACACCACTGCATGCAAATTCATGTACTTGTAACACATAGACAGCAGACTTGCACACATACAGTTGAGCCCAGTTTTTTCATACCTATGTCAAATTTTAATTTAAACCTTTTATTTCTGACAGTAAGACATTGGTTTGGACATTTTAATTACTAGTATCAAACTGATTGGTGTTTTACAGCAAAATTGTGTCAGATTATTCATATTATTCCTCTGTAATCACTAGCAAATCATTTTCCATCGTAAACAGTTCTTGTAATTGCTAACAAGCTTTTTGCTCCCCTTCTCTTCAATTAGCCATTTCTCTGTGATGATCAACAGGTATAGGACCTAACCCAGTTCCCTCAAAAGGCTTTGCCTTTCACCAGGCAATTGTTGATAAGAATTTTTTCCTTACCTAGATAAAAGTTAAATAAGTGAATGACTTCCCTCTGAATTCTGGATGGGATTAAGCTGTAATGTTTGTTTTGGACCATTGCTTTGTTGGAAAGTGGAACTTAGTCTTTTCATTTTCTGCCGTCCATCAAAATGCATTCCCCTCAGAAATCTTTAATGCAGTTCTCCTTAAGATTATATAGATTCATCTTTAAAGCTCTCTGGGTGTATTTGAGCATTTCTAGTACTAACAACACAAGACTTTTCTCCATGGATGCTGACCATGGAGAACACACACAAGCTGTGAAAAGATGGAGAAGTGTTCAGTCACAAGAATGCCATCTCTGTGCTTAAGTATGATAATAGAAATGTAATGCTTTAAGTATGTTAGAGTTCTGGAAGGAATCAGACAATCTGAAGAAAAAAAGAAAGAAATCTCTTTAGGAATTGTTTTCAGTTCTGTGATAAATGGTAAATAATGCGAATAAGTTTGCTTTCTTATTCAGATATTCTAAGTAGGCATCAAAAACACAATTGAAACTGGGCTATTATCAGCATTTTGGAGACTAGTAATTGGAAGAACTGTTGGGTTGCTGTAAGTTTGCTGTTATAGTACTTAGACAATGATATGAAGAATTTTTGACAAAAAAAAGGTGAACATTTTAAGGTCATTCATCACTTCTTTTCATTTTTTTTAACCAGAAGAGACCAACTTGCCTAGAAAACATTTTCTCTAAATCTAAACTCGGGTATGAATAATATTTGGCTCAGTTGTTGAAGTGTAAGAGGATTGCATTTTTGCATGGACATTCCATATTGGCATTTCTTTGCGCTTCAAAGTTAATATTTGTTTTAACTCTTCCTTAATATTTTGAATGTTGTCTGGTATCTCCATTTTCTTGTCTTTTTTTCTTTCTCTCCACCTCTTCGTCTTGTCACACCTGCCTGTTGCCTCTCTGCTTGCTCTGTCTTACCCTGCAGTCTCATCTTTGGAGCACTGCAGTCCGCTACCCGAAGGCCGTTCCCGCTCACTGCGCTCCAGTCGCTCATTTGGAGGCAGTTCAGTGACCATAGTGAAGATGACGCCGCTCTCTTTCCTCCCTGGAACGCGCATCATTAAATACCTTGGGATTATCAACATGTTTTTTATCAGAGAGACAACATCTTTACGGGAGGTACTGTAACATGACGCCATAAAGCGGCCGTGCATTTTGCCTCCAGGATAACCTTGTGTAAAGTGTAAATTTATTTAAACTTGTTTTTCATCTGCAGGAGGGTGGAGTTAGTGGTTTCCTCCATTCATTCATAGCAGAGGTGTTTGCAATGGTTCGAGCCCATGTAGCAGCTCTGGGTGGCAATGCAGTAGTGTCCTACAGCATGAAAGACTGTGTTTTAATGGAAAATCCAAACAAGAACCAGGTGCCTACACATACCTGTCCACATTATTACTCATATGTTGAAAAAAATTATGTTCACATAAAAGTTTAATTTCTTTTTAGGATTTTTGTATCCTTCTGAGTTAATGGATATTTGATTATCTTTCAGGCTCAGTGTCTCATAAATGTGAGCGGGGATGCAGTTATGTGCGTCAAGGACACGGACCAGGAGTCCATGGCATCAGTGACAAGTATTGGACAGACTTGCAGTAGCACAAGTGATGTGGCTACATGACAATAAAACACTGTCTGATTTGACAAGTAGGAAGCACAGTTTGAGTGAACACTGTCTCTTAAGTCTAGCCGTCCAAATCTAGGTGAGTTTGTTTGCCTTAAAATTCTGAAAAGATCCAAAGGTTTGGTCATATGACAAAGAAATTAACTGTCTAATAAACTTGTCAAAATGCAGTCTGTATTAATATGACAGTACAGAGCCTTTGTACTAAATAAAACTGATGCGGCTCTGTGAATTTTTCAAACGTTTTTGGCCAAAGTGACCCCGTTAGTCTGAACCTTTCCTTTGTGTTTCAGCCGTCCACACTCGGGGTTCCCCTACAGCTACAGTATTTTGGCCATCCCTTTGTGTTTGGGCATGAGTGAGGCAGCTATAATTAATTTGTCCATCCACAGATTACAGATGTAATTTTAATGGCCATATCAAAAGACTGATATATAAAGTTTAATTCATATTTTTGCAGTGTTACACTCTGCTATGATGCTCTCAATTCAGAGCATCCCAGGTAAACCTGTGATCCACTTTATTTTAATGCTGGAAAATTAATCAGTGTCCATTTTAAATGTTTATGTCTAAACTTTATGTTGATTTTGTTCTGTAATGATCTTCCTAATTACTGCCACAGTATTCTTCAAAGGCAGTAGCCTACAGATACGTATTTTCTTTCTCTTCCAGAAGGTGTCAAATGGTGTCATAGATAAGTTTTTTTTTTGTTTGTTTGTTTGGTTTTTTTTTTAGATTCTGAGGTTGTTAAAAGTTATTTGCATCTCTCCAAAGAGGCCCAGATGAAGGGCCTAATGTACATATATTTTTGTAGAGAATTTTCCCTACAAAACAGCTATTAACATGAATTCCAATAACTTTTATGGTTTGAAAATACCTTTTTTCATCTTAAAATGGGGGGGACAAACAAAAAAAAAACCCAAGTGGTATAATTATAAGTTATGGTCTTGATTGCCCTCTAAATGAGTGGCCAAAGGGTGATGGGTATACTGTTAAATGGAAATGGTCGTGTTGTTGAAAGTTGTCGGTTAGGGTCTACTATGAGGGATATTTCATAGGATAAAGTTTGAGATCTTTATGTTGAAGCAGCTCTTGCTTCTGCCGCTGTAGGATCATCTCTTAATGCACCTCGCTGTGTCAAATATAATTTTGCCAAGCTTCAACACTTTTGCTTTGGCTCTCATGTTCATGTTAGTTTTGCTGCTGATCTGTCTATCTATGTTGTCCAGTGCCAGAAGAAGCAACTTCCAGCACCAGTCCCACCTAAAAAATAAACTGTAAATGTTGTCTAAAACCAGATTTTAGTATTTTTGTAGCAAATGATTAATCCTACTGCTCACTTTGCCTGTGCAATGAATTTATGATAAGATGTGTCAGAGATTTAGTGGTACTCTAATCTGTGTGATCAGGTGTTTATGATGAGTTTCTTATAATTGTGTCTAAAACTTGAATGTACATACTTGGAAGCGTTTGCTTTTTTGACTAGCAGCATGCAGACCCACCTTTTATTGCCATGAATCTGTATGCTTGCCTGGTAAGTTGCACAATAAACTCAAGTCAAACCAAATGCATCTGTTTTCCATTATAAAAATGTGTGCTTGGTTTCTAAAACGTTATAGTTGGCATTCATATAGTATGTTTTTTTTCTACTTTTGAGACAGAAATGTCCAATGTTTGGCAAATGTCCAATGTTTGGCTTTTTCAATTCAGTTTTTAGACGTTTTGTGTTAACCAATATATGGTCTTTAAACCTTTAACAGCATTGCAAAACTTGTGAATTTACAATGACAGGGGTATTAAAAAGAATTGAGAAGCTTTGATTAATCATGTAGATGCGTGAGAACATTCTAGATTAATTTTTTTAGAAGCATACAATTTAAGTTATGATGCATTTGTAAACAAACGGCAAACTTCACAGAACCTGATTAAAGATATGGTTTAAATTGAACATGGATAAGAATAAATACAGCTACAGTATACTGCCATGTAAAGGCACAAGAAGCTTAGTTTTATTTTAAGATATTTTAAATGTATACAAGAAGTCGAGAAAACCGACAACTTTTATCCAGACTGAATGGTGGTTAATCCATTTTCTCCACATGGGCCTTGAATGCAGCATACCATTCAAAGCAGCGGTTCGCAGTAGCGCTGTTCATTCACCGGAGAGGTAGCGCCATCTTGTGGCCGTTCGGCTGAATTTATTAACTTCACACAGCTACGTGTCTCCCGGTCCGACTACGTTAAATCCCGCATCCAGCTTCCTTCTTCAGACAAGCAAGCAGCATTGTAGCAGACAAAACCAAGCGCCAGACATGGGAGAAATTAACCTGCCACGACGCCTGTTCCTTTGGTGCATGGCGGTCATCTACATGATCGCTTTCGTCTCCCTTTATGTGCAGATACCAGGTGAGACTCAACACTGCTGTCCAGCTAGCCTGTTTAACCCAGTGGTGAGAGTTAGCTTGTTAGCTGGGAGCTTGGCGCTCAGTTTCCTGCTGCTGCCTCACTTTTCCTGCTGTCATAGCTGGTGGAGAACCGTCTGGAAGTGTCTTGCCTCCTGCACAGGGTCAACTTCATGTTAACATCTGCTGAGTGGGAACTAACCTCTTGTAAAGATGTTCACGTGATGACACAGCACACGCAGAAGTTCTACTTTTAAGAGAGTCTTATAATTGTAGCCTTAAACAAGTCTACAGGAGGTCGCCCACGCCCATAAATAAAAGTTTAGACCATGTTTATTTAGTCATTTAGCGCATTTTCAAGTCAAGTTTCGACTTAAAATACTGTTAGATGGAGGTTAAAATCGGACAATCACTTGACTCCCTGTTTGTTCCACAGAAAATAATTTTTTTTATAAACTGTTTTGGTTTTTTTTTGTTTTCTTTGAATGAGTCTGCAGATATTTGTACCCTGCAGACATTGATCCAGATGATAGTCTTAGACCTTAGAAAAAAGGGCTCTATTCACTACCATCTCATCAAAACATAATATAATTTCCATTCCTTCAATAAAATGTGATCATCTCTCTGGATTGTGTGTAGGTCTTTATGGTAATGATGGGCTGCTGCCTGCCCGTTGGCAGCTGCGATACAGTGGGAAGTCTCTGCTGGAGCAGCTGCTGTCTTCTCCTACACTTCTGTGGCTGGGACCTCGGCTCGGCCTGGACACTCAGGCTGCCATGGAGCTGCTGTGTCTCGTAGGGGCCGCGCTGAGCCTTGCCGCCTCGCTGGTGGAGGCTCTCCGAGACAGCGTGGTGTTTTTCTGCCTCTGGGCCTTGTATCTGTCCATGTACCAAGTAAATTTGTAATTGCTTTACCCTTTTCTTGCACACTTCTCATTCTTTCTTTTTTTTTACTAAATACAATTTTCTGTTGCAGGTGGGCCAGGTTTTCCTCTACTTCCAGTGGTAAGTGTGATGGATATTATGATAACATTCAATGTTTTAATTAACACATAACTTCTACACACAACAGCTAAATGATGAAAACATGTGTCATTCTCAGTCAACAGTATCATCATAGTGATGTTTGCCTCTGTTGCTGTGCAACAACACTCTAGTGTCAACTCTACCTTGTGTATCCTCTCCCCTGCGACTAGTCACATTCTGTCTTTATTACTACTTTTTGCACTTTTCTTCTCCATTCTTCAGGGATAATTTGCTTTTAGAGACAGGGTTCCTTTGCATCCTTGTGGCTCCGATGACATTAATCAGGGGCTCTCGAGCAGTCAGGCATCATGACCGTGTCACCTTCTGGCTGATTCGTTGGCTCCTCTTCAGACTCATGTTTGCTTCTGGAGTGGTGAAGCTCACATCAAGATGTCCCACATGGTGGGGCCTTACAGGTACACGAGTAGCTGGTTTTTGTGTCTCATTCATACTGTCTTTGCACTCCAGGATAACACTTGTCTGAAAAATGTATCCAGATATGTGTTTTAGAGGCACATTTGAGCTTAAATCAACTTGCTTTTCCATTTCTTCTGCTAATTTTCTTTCTTCATAGAGCAACAAACACCCTCAGATTCCTGCTCACCCTGTCTGGTTACATTCTTTTTTTCTGTGTTGAACAGCGCTGACTTATCATTATGAGACTCAATGTATCCCCACCCCACTGGCATGGTTTGCCCACCAGTTGCCAGTGTGGTGGCAGAAGCTGAGTGTGGTGGGAACCTTTGTTATAGAGATTGCTGCACCTTTTCTCTTCTTCAGCCCACTGCGCAGGCTGCGACTTGGAGCTTTTTACTTGCAAGTGAGTAAAAATTCACATTTTACCTTTGCTGTTTCATCTGGTACATAAAACAAATTTGTCATCATCAGTTATTAATTGCCTCAAGACTGAGGGCTAGCTTGGTTTCACATTAAACTCCCCAATCTCAGGCTGAGATTTGAAATGCTTTTTTTTTTTTTTTTTTTCTAAACAGGTGCTGCTTCAAGTTCTCATCATTCTGTCTGGAAACTACAACTTCTTCAACCTGCTGACCCTGATTCTCTGTCTGTCTCTTCTGGATGATCGACATGTAAATTTCTGGCTGCGCAAGACAGATGAGACCAAAGATGAAGACAATGGTATGATGGAGCGACCTGCCCAGTGTGTGTGTTTTGTTGCTTTTTGTCTGTCAGGAAGATTCGGGTGAAACTGTCCAGCAGATTTAAAAAGGAAGAAGAAAAGGTGCGGCATGCAAAAAAAAAAAGAAAAGAAAAAAATAACTTTACCTTTTTTAGTGGGATCTGGATATGAATATAGGTGTGAAAGATGCTATTCATGTATTTTCTCATCAATTTATTTTGTAAATGCATTTCTTTTTTTGCAAATCTGCAAAAAAGAAAAAAATGGTTTAGTAAAGAAACATAATTTTATAATAAACAGTAGATGTCAGCAGTGGATTGGAAGCATAATTTAGTACAAAAGCAGTTTTCACCAAACAGTTTGAAGACCAGAAAAGGGTCAGAGGAACTCTAGTTTGTCAACAAATGCCTGAAAAAATTATTTAAATGGTTAAAAATTGTTTAGGAAATATTGGAAGTGATTAGCAAATTCCTCCCTTTTACATTTTCTGTCGTTAAGCTGTTTAGTGATTCTGGAGAAAATGTAAACCACCAGGGTGAACGCCAAACTTGGATACCGCTGATTTCTAAACCCTTAGCTGGCACTTTGTCAAAAACTATTATGTATTAGTAGCAGATGAAACCACATGGCCATGACATCACTTTGCAAATCCTTTTTTTTAACCAAGTGCTTTTGTACAGATTTTTATTCACAAATTCTCCTTAAAACTTTGCTGTTAAAAAAAACTTCTCCTAACTTTGTCCAGAGGCAATGGCATCTTGGATGGATTGCTACACTGTGAAAGCAAATCAGACAAATTAGTTTCCAGGATTTTTTTTTTTTTTTTTTGAGAGAAGAAATTGATGCTCCGGATCAAACACATAACAGACCACTCAGATTGTTATCTGGAGGACGGGGTTGTATTTTTGACTTTGGTAAAGCTAATTTATTTTTCTGTGGCAACATTAATGCTGCAATAAAATAAAAAAAAAAAACACTGGCCTGTCTCATATAGAGAAAACAACCCCTACTGTTGCACTTTTAAGATGCGTTTGCAGAAGAACTGGGAAGATTAATGCCTGTGCATTTATTAATTATATATTCTCTATGCCTGGAACATGTCCAGTGTTGTGTAAGGTCAAAGCAGTGTGACAAAGTGGTAAAAGCTTTATCAGTCCAACTTTTGCCTCTGGTTATGAGACTGAAATGCAAAAAGGGATGCATATAAAATGAAATGGAGTTTACACAGCAAATCATGGTATATCTTTTATTCATAATGTCTGCAATCCATCCCAACATTTTCTGATTTGTACTTGCACGTCTACACAGCTATAGACCAGGTATCATATCTTAGGATCCATTATCTGTTTTTGAAGAACATCACAAATGCATTGCTCGTCAGCATCCATTAGCATGTTAAAAACCCACAGATGTACACAGTCATGTAGTATTTTTTCCCCTGACACAAGAATCCTGATCACAGAGAAAGATGAATACAAAGCTGTATCATTTTGTTCTGCTCAGACTCGAAGCTTCAGTCGTGGCTGTGCTACCTGCTGGAGTTGGCAGTCTGGTCTCTCATGATCTTTGGAACAATTAAATACTTTGATCTGCAGGTGGATACAACTAAGAAAGGCATCTCATCCCGGACAGGTGTGTTTCCTTTTACAAAAATGAATACAATTTTAGTTTAGTTTATGTAAATGGGACTGTATATTTGTATGTAAACAGTTACCCTCCCCATCGTTTTGCAGCATTCACATTCCACCAGTTTAACGTGTTTCTAAAGACTGTGACTATCCCCTGTGTCTGGATTGGGATCCTCTCTCTCACCTGGGAAATGGTCACATCTATGTTCAGGTATGTGGTCTTATGTAGCTTATTCTGGATGTACATTATGGATATTGTGTTAATTTGTCTCGGTGTATTTCTAGGTGTGCATGTGTCTCTGGTTTCCTGAGGAGGTTTTGGGGAATGATCCAGTGGACAGTGTTTGCTGCTGCCACTGCTTCCATGTTTGCTGTCAGTCTGGTGGGTGTTGTTAGAAACACAGTCGGCTTGTGTCATTAAGCTAATGTGCGAGCTGAACTCCACAAGTGATCAGTTGTGTCTTCTATTCCAGGTGCCATTCACCTACATAGAGTATGACTCTCATGCCCGGTTGTGGCCCGGTGTGCGTCAGGCATATGAGGTGGTAGATCGGTACCAGCTGGTCAACTCATATGGTCTGTTCAGAAGGATGACTGGGGTTGGTGGAAGACCGGAAGTTGTCATCGAAGGAAGCAACGATGGTGCGACATGGACGGTGAGAAGAAGAAGTTATCATAGATGACAGTTAAAACTGAATCTTAAGTAACCAACTATTTCTTTTTAGGAGATTGAGTTCATGTATAAGCCAGGAAACCTGAGTGCATCTCCTCTTGTGGTGACTCCACATCAGCCCAGATTGGACTGGCAGATGTGGTTTGCCGCCCTGGGAACTCATACGCAGGCTCCGTGGTTCACCAGCCTGATGTACAGACTGCTGCAAGGCAAAAGAGATGGTGCGAAACCTGTGAATATTTATAGACATGCAGTTTGCTTAAGTCACTGCCTTCCAGCTCTGATTAAAACAAGAGAGGAAACTTTAAAAATGATCTGGAAACTGCTCAGATCCTTTTTGAAAAGAGGGTTTGTTTTACTCAAGGAGTTTATGAGCTTTGTCAGAGGTACTGAGAGGAGAAAGAGGCCCCCCTGAAATGAGTCACTTTACAGTAAATTTGATTTATGAAGGGACACAGGGCTCTATTAAATTTTGCATTTTGTTCTGCAGTAATTGAGCTGATCCAAACAGACGTATCCAAGTATCCCTTCCACCAGCAGCCTCCTGTGTACCTCCGAGCCCACCGCTACAGATACTGGTTTACTTTGCCAAAGGCTGACGGGTCAGTGCTCTTTGTTTCTGTTTTGTCTCAGTAGTTATGGGAGTTGAGAAGCTTTGGTTAACCAGCACACATTGAAACAGTGCTGCTCGTTCAGTCTCATTCAGATTGGTTAGAAAATCAGGCAGGAACTGATCGTGTCTAACTATGTCTTCTACCTACCTCTATGCCTTGGCCTTTTTTAAATTTATTTATTCATTTTAAAATCAGGAAATCAATATTTAAATTGACTTTTTATTAGAAATGTAGATGTACACAAAGGCGTTAAGATGAACCATTTGGCTCTCTGTTGGCAGCTCTTACCCACCAAGTTGGTGGCGGAGGGTCTACGATGAAGAATTTTATCCCATTGTCCACCTTGGAAACAACTTCCTGGAGAGCATGCTCAACCAGTTCGGACTCAAGGTAAAAGTTACTTTTATGTTTTTCTGTAACACTCTTAAATGCAAAACCAAAGTCTCTGAACTATCCCTACCTGGTAGAGCTAGAAGTGAGAAAGTATTTCAGTATAAATTACAAGATTCAGGAATCCTGATAATCCTTTTATAGGCCTGGATTATTTTAGTCATTTCTATACAAACCTTGCTGCAATATTTTATATGTATTGAGTAGAGTTAACTAGACTTTAATCCATAAGAGCCCTGCGTGACATATTTGTCACAAACAGTTAAAAAGTTAATTTTTTTTGTTACATTTTGTTAAAGGGCCAAATAAAGACCCCATATTTAAAAAATTGGATTTTTCTTACCATTTTTTCATGGGTTGGGCCCTAATGGGTTAAACTTGTTTTCTTGAGTTGGATAGTCTGCTCCATCCTCTAGTAGACAAAAAAAAATAAAATAAAAAAAAAATAAACTGGTCTAGAAGAAAGTGCACCCTCTTTCAGTATGAAATATGACATTATAGTCTTATTAAAATCATAATACACCATGTCATTTTTGTTAATAAAAACTAAACCACAATGTGGATGCAGTGTGTGGAAAAATTCGGTACACCTCATGATTCAGCCAGCAATAACTTTTTTTCCCCGCCTGGCAACACTTTCATACCAACCATAATTATTCAGTCTTTTTCTCATTTTACTGTCCTGAGCTTTAATATTTAGCGTGCAAGTTGAGGCCTGTCGAGTTTTCCTCACTGTGTTCCTCTTCTGAGTTATCTTTCTTTCTATGGGCTCCATATTGGGCTTTATGACCCGTCCCAACTTAACGACCAGCTACAGTTGCATTTCTCAGGTCATTGATCATCTCTCTCCTCCTTGAATTTGTGTTAACACACATCTGAATGCTCCAAACTGGCAAAGTGTCAAGCCTCTGCTTTTATAGAGGGGCTTATACTTGCTAAGGATCAATTAATAAAGTGCACTAGCAATGCCTGGCTGTGAGATACCCTCTTAATTCCTGTGGAAACAGTAAGAGTGTATGTGGTCTTTCACACACTGCTTCTGCATTTGGGTTAGTATTTATAGATAATCAATGACAATGGAATGTCATGTGGTGTTCGTCTGAGATTGTATTTATCTGATTTTAAGGTCCTGTAACGACCAGATATCTGTACTATGAAGCTGGATTTTCTATTGTTGAGGTGACTTCAGGGTTAACCCGAAGTTTTCAGTACCACGAAGCCGGTTCATTTGTTCTTGTTTCCAAGCTAAATGGGACCTAAAATAACATCTGGGCCACTGCAAGTTTGCAGTATACAGGCTGTGCAGAATTACTAGGCAAGTTGTATTTTTGAGGATTAATTTTATTATAGAACAACAACTATGTTCGCAATGAACACAAAAGACTCATAAATATCAAAGCTGAATATTTTTGGAAGTTGGAGTGGGGCTTTTTTAGTTTTAGTATCTTAGGAGGATATCTGTGTGTGCAGGTGACTATTACTGTGCATAATTATTAGGTAACTTAACAAAAACCAAATATATACCCATTTCACTTATTTATTTTCACCAGGGAAACCAATATAACAACTCAAAATTTACAAATATACATTTCTGGCATTCAAAAACAAAACAAAAACAAATCAGTGACCAATATAACCATCTTTCTTTGCGAGGACACTCAAAAGCCTATTCACGATCAACATTGCGTGCAGCAGCAACCACAGCCTCCCAGACACTGTTCAGAGAGGTGTACTGTTTTCCCTCCCTGTAGATCTCACATTTGATGAGGGACCACAGGTTCTCTATGGGGTTAAGATCAGGTGAACAAGGAGGCCATGTCATTATTTTTTCTTCTTTTAGACCTTTTCTGGTCAGCCACGCAGTGGAGTACTTGGATGCGTGTGATGGAGCATTGTCCTGCATGAAAATCCTGTTTTTCTTGAACGATGCTGACTTCTTCCTGTACCACTGCTTGAAGAAGGTGTCTTCCAGAAACTGGCAGTAGGACTGGGAGTTGAGCTTGACTCCATCCTCAACCCGAAAAGGTCCCACAAGCTCATCTTTGATAATACCAGCCCATACCAGTATCCCACCTCCACCTTGCTGGCGTCTGAGTCGGAGTGGAGCTCTCTGCCCTGTACTGATCCAGCCACGGGCCCATCCATCTGGCCCATCAAGACTCACTCTCATTTCATCAGTCCATAAAACCTTAGAAAAATCAGTCTTATGATATTTCTTGGCCCAGTCTTGACGCTTTATCTTGTGTGTCTTGTTCAGTGGTGGTCGTTTTTCAGCCTTCCTTACCTTGTCCATGTCCCTGAGTATTGCACACCTTGTGCTTCTTGGCACTCCAGTGATGTTGCAGTTCTGAAATATGGCAAAACTGGTGGCCAATGGCATCTTGGCAGCTTCACGCTCGATTTTCCTCAGTTCATGGGCAGTTATTTTGCACCTTGTTTTTTCAACATGCTTCTTGCGACCCTGTTGACTATTTTGAATGAAACGCTTGATTGTTCGATGATCACGCCTCAAAAGCTTGGCAATTTTAAGAGTGCTGCACCCCTCTGCAAGACATCTCACTATTTTTGACTTTTCAGAGTCAGTCAAATCTTTCTTCTGACCCATTTTGTAAAAGGAATGGAAGTTGCCTAATAATTATGCCCACCTGATATAGGGTGTTGATGTCATTAGACCACACCCCTTCTCATTACAGAGATGCACATCACCTGATATGCTCAATTGGTAGTAGGCTTTCAAGCCTGTACCGGTTGGAGTAGGACAACATGCATAAAGAGGATGATGTGATCAAAATACTCATTTGCCTAATAATTCTGCACACACTGTATATTGTCCCATGAATAATTAATATTGTATAATCTCTTGAAATCTCATGATATCAGTCGGCAATTTTCTGCCAGCATTCCTTCCTGACTGTTGCCATGGCAACGGTGTAGCTTTCAGCCTGGATGGTGTGTTGCAACTCTTAAAATTTTTGAAGAACAATTGTCTGCTCCTCCATTGTGAAGTAGGCTGCTCTGCAGGGTTTCTCCATGTTTGTGATTGGTCAGACAGTTCAACCATCCCTTATGTGAATCTGGGTTGAATTACCTGGTTGATGACCAGCTTCGTAATACCGCTTATCAGGATTGTGAGAAGCGGTAAGTCAGCCCGGGTAATGGAGAGATATCCAGGGTACGTTTTTCACGCTTCATAGTACAGGCCTGCAGTGCTGATGTTGTTTGTTTATTATTATTTGTTTTTAACTTGGTTCTGATACATAAAACATTAAAGGATGCAACATCTGGTATATTGTGTGTGTGTGTGTAGTTTGTATGCAGTGTTGTAAAATCACTGTTCATTGAGGTCATAGCTGTCTTGGCCCGGCGGGAAAGTCATTGTTTGTTTTGTTTTTTGTTACCTTTTAGTTTAACTTAATATATCAAATAATACTGAAATCATGAACAAGGATGTGAAGTCTGCAAGTTTTTTTTTATTTTAATCTGTAACTATTTATACTTTATACTCTGTAGGACAAATCCACTTCACGTCGTGTATCCAACACCATCCTTGCCCAGGCAGTGAGGTGGGTGCGCTCCCAGGTTAGAGGTGTTTATGCCCACACGCTAATCTGGACCCTCGTTGCCTGCAGCGCCACCTTCTGTCTGCTCCAGGGTGTCCGAAACGGAAACAAACGCAGAAAGAACCTTGTTCACAATGCTGCTGCCACTGAGAGCGATGACAAACAGGATGTTTCTGATGGCTCTCTACACCATTGTGAGGAGGAAGATGAGCAGCAACAAGAAGAGGAGGAAGAGGAAGATGAGCAGCAACAAGAAGAGAAGGAAGTCAACGGTGGAGATGAAGTAGAGGAGGGCGAAGGAGAGGGTAAAGACATGGTTAGTGAGAATGATGAAGAGGATGAGGAAGATGACAGGATGGAAAGATGAGATGTAGACAATACTGCCATAGACTCCTATCACCACCTGCCTTCATGAAGTTCTACAGAAGACCAAAGTTGTTTTGTGTCTATTTTTTCCTCATCAACCACTTGCCTATTTTTGCCTACACCTTGCTGCACTTCATAGTACACATCTGTGTTTCCTCTAATCACTGTGGAGCAGTGCATTTTGAATAAAATGTACCTGGTTGGTTCAGACACTCGCTTAAAGGCTTAATGTGAAACCAATCAGAAACATGATGAATAAAAGCAGAGTATGTAATTTAAATGATAAAATAGACTGTTTTTTTTTCACCAGAGTAAATGTATTGCATCAATGTTACTGCCGCTGTTTCCTGTTTTTACACTTTCAGTTGTGTCTTGCTGTATGTCCAGACATAAAAGCTACAAGCACTGTTTTTTCCACAAATATATATATTTTTTTGTATTATAAATGAAATGCCCCGGAGGATTCTGCAGTAGTTTTGAAATATTTTTTAATGCGTTGAAATGCAAAAAAATAAAAATGTTTATGTACATGAATCATTCTTTAAAACTGGGCACAATTGTCTTCTATTATCACCAAAATTGGAAGTAAAAGGTGAGAGTCACAGTTCCTGGACATAATTACAGCAGAGATTAAAAGTTAATAGAAACCTTAAGAGATCGTGTGGGTACAGGGACCACTAAGTCCAGCTTTAGTGTTACAATAAAGCAATACTTTAAGTTAATCATAGCTCAAGATAATCATGTATCTGATGAATTCTGTTGACAGTCGCTGCAGTTTCACCACTGTAGTATTCCAGGACAGTACTTGTCAATCAGAGACTGGTAGTACGGCTTCAGCTCCTCAATGTTGGGCAGGTCGGTGTTTTTTGTGTACAGGTCAAATTTACTGTAGAGAGAAATTAAATTTAAGTATCAAGTCAAAGCATTGACTAGTATAACCAGGATGAGGACTAGGTGGGTATGGAAAAGGAGGATACCTACTTAAACTCTTTGACCCAAGGCAGCATGCTCAGATCTTTGGTATTACATAGATGCATGTAATCTCCATGGGAGTGCCAGGGGTAGAAGGAATGAAAGCGAATCATATACAAGCCCTGAACAAAATCAGAAAAATTGGGTTTGTAGCTAAATGTGAAGATAAAACTACTTTTTTGTTCTTAGAATTGCCTTTGGCAACTTTATCTCTGGTGCATTTAACAAACATGAAGCTAATTTCTGAAAAAAAATATTTAGGAGCTAGTTAAAATCTGGATAAACTGACCTCCTCTGGGATGGAGCAATTGTTGAACTTCAGAACTCTGTAGAGATATTCTAAAAACAGCAATGCAGGAGATCAGATACAGTGTAAAATATGAAAATATGGGGTTACATTTTGCAGGGTTTGTGTAAGCTGAATATGATGGAGTCTCTTACCATCATGGCCCCAGGATATGAGGACGTTGTCAAGGCCACAGTTTGGTTCATACATCCCATATTCAGTGCTAAAAAGTGAATGTGCTGTCAGTGGCTGTACTACAACCAATAAACGTATCACGTGACATGAGCTTTATTCACATGAGGTTTTTATGGCGTAATGTGAGAATACCAACTTGTATTTGGAGTTTTTCTCATCTGGATTATCCAAGAAGGTGTTGTCTCTGAAAACAATTGAGTTTTGAAATTTGCAGCCAACAGGAAAGGTGTCACCCACTACAGCCCACTGCAAAACACACACACCCACACACACAGCACATTTAGAAATAAGTGCTTTGAAGTGACAAAGCGGCTCTGAATTTATATTTTATTCAATCATAAATTCCAGATCTCTTACCTGTGGTTCATCCCACAGAGCCATGATCTTCCCAACATCGTGGATTAGACCCACCAGCTGAAACCAGTCTAAGAGGGGCAGTGACTAAAGTTATTTACCAGCCTTACATATGCACATGTAATCTGTCTCTGTCTCACTGTATGATACCTTTATCTGGGTGGGCTTGGCGGATGCCTTCAGCAGTCTGGAAGGCATGGAAGGAGTTAGGGAAGTCCACATCAGGATCTGACTCATCCACCAGCTGGTCTAGTGACATGATGGCGTTCATCATTCCCATTTGTGTGTGGTTGCAGTGGGTCCATTCAGAGTACTGCAGAGACGTCACAGTGTAACTAAGGGAGAATTTATCTCTAATAGCACACCTAAAAGAAACATTTAATTCTGTGGACTTTTCAAGCATTAAAGCATCAGGTTTGCAATCATGTGCATTCATCCACATGAGGCCCACTAGTTGCATGTATCATGTCAGCACTCAAATTTGTAGAAACAGCTAATTTTCTGTCAGCCCATTGAAATTATAACCAGCTCAAATATGGCAGAAAACCTTTGAAAATTGTGACCATGACTAGGTTTCCGTTTACCTTCGTTCTCTAAAGTCTGGTTGATGTGTTTGACCAGTTTGACTGTACTTATCATTCTGACCAAACAAGAAAATGTCAGTGATTCAGTGAAGAATGTTTCACGTATAAATGGTCAGCATGACCAAACCTTTTACCTGGTGCTTTTGGTTTAGATTAGCTCACCTTTTGTTTCACAAACTCTAGTGTTTGGTTGGTGTGCATCAGGCTGTATGTGTTGAAGACACGGCTGAATAGATTTCCACTCTGTAAAACACATACACAGTGTTCACCAGTGTATTTATAACAACACTTATACAATATTTTCAAATTTAAAGAAAACGTTTTATAATACCAAGGCATTCTGGTATATTGCAATACTGTGGATCAGGAGGCTGTAGAGGGGAAGTCCCTGCTCAGCAAATTAAGTCACTTTAAATGTGGTGTGTAGTTATTTTTTAATTAATTTGCTTTGAACAGAAGGAGCTGAGCATAGATGCATAACATACAATCTTAATGTCCTCAAGTAAGTAATAAAGGGCATGTTAAAGACTAAAATAGTGAAACATATATATATAATATAATATATGCAACTGTGGGTTGTTTTTTCTGACAATTACATTAACTTTTTTTTATAACATTTTTCAGGTTTGTGAAAGTGTCAATCAGTCCTAATGTACATCTGCAAACCAATTAATAATTTTGAGGAATAAGTTAAAAAAAATTAAAAAAGAATAATCACTTGTTGCAGGCCTTCACAGTACACTTTAAAATGACATCCTACATTTCACTCTGACTGATGCTACAGGACAATAATTATGGCTGAGTTACATATTTCCTTTTAATAACAAAAAATATAGTTAGAGTTCCCATTTGGATCACTGTACTATATAGATGAAAAACAGCTTTGAATTACCTCAAAATTTCTATAGTCTTCCTTCCCCTTGGTTTCAGATTTCTCCAAATTTGGCCTATAAGCCAGGGATGGGTCTGGCCCCTGCAATAAAAGAAAATATTTTCAGACTTCTTTCAAAAGTCAAGAACAAATGTGTAAGAATTACACTCACAATGTTGACAATCCTCATGGCTGATCAGTGAAGTCTCCGCAGCTGTTGTGTTAAGGTGTGTTGGTCCTCTGGAGGTGACTGCCTTCTTTCTTGCCTAAATATATGGCCCTGGTAGAAATCGTACTGTGCTTGACCTGGAACGTCCGCATTAAGTGTACACCAATGTTCAGTCACACTTTAACCATATCTGACCTGATGGGGTTCCCTGTGTTGAACGTTGGCCTTGTTTTTTTATGACTGTGTTTGTACGTGTGTACATGACAGGAAGAGTCCTTCAATAATCAGCAGATTACCTGTTTTAACCTGCTGGGAATGACTCAGTAATTCTTGGTTCACCACAGTGTGTTTCATAATTATTGAATGAATGCACACATTTACACACACTTGCAGGTTGGAAATTTGTCCTACTCATTCTGTAAATTAATCTGACTTCTATGCCTGTACATGGTCAAATAAAATCACACACAAATTAATAGAAACCAGGCCCACTTCCACGGGTATGATTTCTGGGTATTGCTGCAGTTGTGCACATAACAGCCTCGGTTATCAGATGTTCTGATTCTCTGTGTAAGTCGGTTGAAGCATATGCAAATACAGACGAAGGCAAAGTTAACCAAATATTTCTAACAGTTAAAAGTCAGTGATCCAGTACTCCCAGCTGGTTGTTGTCACAACAGACAGACATTCTCTGTTCTCAGTGTAGATCCAAGTAGGCCCCCAGGGGTCTCCCTGACCCCCTTTATGTTGAATCTATGGATAGAGGGGACATTCTTCATGATCATTGGTTGTTATATGAAGCCCAATAGGCGTAATCACTGACGTTAACATCTAGCTCTTGGTTTCTCTTTGAGAGGTCAGAGAATTAAAGCAAACAAGGTCAGCAAATATTTGAATGGGCTGGATGTTGCGTGTACTTTTCTGTCTGTCTGTCTGTGTTCATTGTATTTAAGTACATAAAAAAAATAATTTACCGCCATTACATATACACTGTTGGGCATTATTTATAGATTATCATATAATCTGGACAAAAGATAGAAAAAAACTCATTAAGATTTGATTTTTATCTCTGCTAGTGTCGGTGGTAGATGCTCAGTCAAACCCTGAAATCTGATTGGTCACTTCAGGAGCTGCCCTGTACAGCGCAGGCAGCAGATCTTGGGAAGCAATTGCTGCATAGTAAATAAATAAATAAACCAAAATGACAATAACAACAACAACAAAAACAAACAAACAAAAAACAACATGCACACACATACAACAAAACCGAAAAAACTTGTTTGAAACATAAATGTTAGTAGTGCCTTCATCTCACAGCAAGAAGTTCCTGGTTTGAACCTCGGCCAGAGCTTTTTTGTGTGTAGTTTGCATGTTCTCCCTGTGTATGCATGGGTTCTCTCCAGGTACTCTGGCTTCCTTCTACAGTCCAAAGAGCAATTCTTTGGGTTAATTGGTGATTTTAGGAGTGAGTATGAGTATGCTCGGCTGTTTGTCCTGTCTGTGTCTGTGTTGGCCCTGTGATGGATTGGAAACCTATCCAGGGTGCACCCTACCTTTCATCTGACGCTGAAGGGGCTAGGCCCCAGCACCACTGTGACTCAGAACTGGACAGAAAATTCAAATATGCTCCAGAAGGAGCTGTGTGAAATTTTAAAAACATTTTCTGTACAGTGTGCAGGGTGACGTCTAGCAGTGAACAGTGAATTGCACATCTAACTCCTCTTCATGTGTTATTATGGTGGCATAAAATATGCATGCACACTGTAGAGGCAGTGTTTGGCTTTTCCCCTCTGGACTACTGTAGTAACATGGCAGAGTGACAAATACAATCACTTATCTATTATTTGGATATTGCTTGTTCTAACTTTATTGAATTGCTTATTTTTGTGTAAAAATAGAGTTTGTAACATAGCAAACTTTTAGTATGCAAATCATAGCTTCAACACACAAAAGGAAATAACAGTTTACCAAAGCGTCTATGACAATATATATGTATCACTAATGTTGATCATAAAAAGTAGGTCAGTTGCCTTTCATCTAAAACACTTCAAATCTAGATATATCTGAAGTCTTAATTCAGACAGTAGAGAAAATGTGGCATATTTGACACCTTAAAGCAAGTCGTTGTTTCTTTCTGAGTAATCAGTATATTGTTATACTCACTTTTTTAGAAAAATATTGTACAAAATCGTAGTGATAGCCATTGATGATGATTTGGTTTAAACGTATCTGTGTCTTGTTTGTGCTGAGAAAAGGGGTCCATCAAGTCAGCCACAAGTTGTCTAGCTCCTGCATGTAGTCATAAACTACATATATTGCTATAAAAGGTCACACTCATCCTTCAGACAGCTGTTGTCAAATAAAACAACTGTTAAAGTTTTATTAACAATGTCACTGTAAAAGCCAAAGTGTTAGCAGATTAAACAACAAAGATGGTTTACAAAAGGACACTTGTAGCTTGAAGGGAAGGACATTTTAAAAACAAAGATTTAAGACAGGTGGATGTCTACAGCAAAACAGACTCATTCATTTCTATTTTCAACAAACACTATTGAAATTCAAGTAATAATTATTGTAAAGAATGATAAAGTGCTTTCATGCATTTCTATTAAAAACTGAAATATTAGAAAAATTAAACAGCAGCGCTTGAACTGGGACAGAGGAGCAGAAGCATAACACCTGCTTTATACAGAAAATACCATAAATCTTTACAAATGATTGAGACTCAAAAACAGGCAAAAATTAAACTGAAGTTCCAGTTTATTTAACCTTAAACCAAAGTAGCACTGAAGTGCAGCTGTCTTCTTTCTAGTTTGAGTATAGACAAGCTACAGACTGTTAAGAAGTGTACAGACAGATCCTGGATTAGGGTTAGAGGTTGTTTTGGCTGATTGTGTGTGCTGTGGGATTTTGGGCGAGGGGTTATCCGACTTTGACTGGAGGTTATTTTTGGTTTCTGTCCTCCGTAAAGCTACTTGTTTGTAGAGGGAGATGAATGTACTTCTGAGAGATTAGTGCTGAGCTCAGGTACGTTCAGATCAGCAGGGTGAACATTAATGATGAGAGTAGACATTAGTTAGGTAGCACTGTTTGAGACAGGCCTCTCTGGTTATTCTACATATTAAATGTTTGTTGAGCTGTTATATAAATGTAAAAAACTCATTCAAATCTAGTTTTATTGTACCAAACTATTGATGGTAATGACAATAACATTGTGGCTTACATGGCCATTAAAAGAGAGGTGTTAATGGTATGGAATAAAGGAAATCTAGTTTACTACCAGTTATTCTCACAACAATGACCATTGTATTCATAGGTTACAAAAGCACAGTACTCATCAGATTAAATGCTGAAATCTGGGAAATTTTCTTTTGTTAGATGTTCTAAAAAACTATTTTAGTCAGATTTACTCAATTTCTTAAGGTGTTGGTAATATTAAATTTAAGTGTTTGTGGTGTTCATAAACTGTGACCATCTTTTCTCTTTTTTCCAGTTGGTTGTATTAAGTGCAAGTAGTGGATTTAACTGAGATCGTGTAGCAGCTTTTCATTCACAATATAGCTCTTCCCTAAACATACTAATTTGTCTTTTATATCTTACTAGAAATGGAACCATGAACTACAAAAAGAGCACCGTGCCCTATTAAAAGAGACTTGAAAACAGAAACTGAGACCATAAAAATAAGGGAAAAGGTTATGAATGTAACAGAATAGAAAGAAGTCATTTTCTCTCAGACCTCCATGCAGATTACTTTCTGCCAGGAGAAGATTGGCCCCCTTCTGATCATTAGATGGAATACATGTTTAAGTCACTTGTAACAGATTCAATGGTCAATGACAGAAACATTTTACATAGCATAAAAACTGTTTCTATTTGTATCTAAGTACTTTACTTAAATAGCCATTGTGTTTTTATTCTTTTAGAATAAGCCATTTTCGTCCACATATACGACAGCTGCCATATTTATGCCACCTTTTCTCTGAATGGACAAACAATTCTGTGTGAAGCGAGAACCCTTTGAGCTAAGGTAACACCTTAGAAGGCACAAAAGAAGAACTGGATCCATTCACAGATGAAGACATGAGTCTGGAAGAACTGAGCCTGGCATTTGAAGTTATTTTTATGTATATCCTGACCACTAGATGTCAGTAATTCTTACACACTGTACCTTTAAACAACCCCCTCATGAAGCCCCTAATGGTTACTACTGTCAATAAGCAACTCTGTTCCTCCTGCTATAATGGCCCGTTTCCCCTAATGAACGTTATGTGTGTCCAGTGTTTAGTCTAGTATATGAACTATGACCCCTAGTGTTCAATTTATATAAAATAAATTTTCCTCACAGATACACAAGCTAACAGGCCTGCAACAATGAAAGAGGAAAATTAAAACAATATTTATAAGTAATAAAAGAGATTGGTGTAACTAGTGTGTAGTCTTTTTTTTAAACATTTAGATAGTAATGTTGGCAACATGAGAAGTTTTCACTTGAAAATGAGGCCAAATGTTGGCATCTGTTGCTATTACTAGTAGTTTATGACTTTTTTATCTAACTTCCTGGCACTTGGCGGGATCCCTAAAAAATTATAAGAAAAGGTACAAGTTTCTATCACTTATGGTAAATCCTTGAACAGACAACAAACAAATTCTTCTTCATCCAAACAGCAGTCCACTAAGTAGAAGAGATGAGCTCAGGTGACAATTACAAAACCAGCTGCCCTCTGTTTGTTTCAGATGATAAAAAACAGCTTTGTCAAACCTGAACGGAAATCCCCAAGCAAAAGAGATTCAGGGAGTTAATAAACCTCAGTCATTCAACTCTGATAACTTTCCTTAACTTAAGTTAACAAGCCTGCTAGGCTACCAAGATTCTACAGTTCCTGTTGGTTTGATTAAAATCTGATATTCTGACTGAGTGATGTTGCAAATTCAAAGATTTCAGCAGTTTACGTGATGAGCACAATGTTATTATTATCATGTCAAAACTGTTAAGAAAGACCCAAGATACAATACAACATAATTATTCTTTTCAGGACTGACAATAGACTTTTTTTTTTTTGGCTCTCATCTCATCTATAGTTCATAAAGAAACAGAGTGATTTGCCATATGTTGTCAATAAAGGCATCTTGCTGGATTGCTGGATTTGAGTTGCGCTCTTAGCCGTAGCTGTGAGGACTGCGGGGGTTAATGGGGGAGGAGTCTTCCCGCCCACTCTGTCCAATCAGCTGGTAGAGCCGATGGCTGAGGTTCTGCACCTGGCAGGTTCCTAGGACGCATCCAACCCTCATCAGATGGCCATGGCTCCTCCCACCACCACTGTTGGCATGACGACGGCTACGTGACCCATGCAGCCACACTGGCGCATCTGGTAGCGCATTGTAGTTTCGGTCAAGCAACAGATCAGACAACTTTGGTGAAGGATCTTTATGCAACAGGGCACCCCCGATAATAGGTGTGTCTTCTTCAGAGATTTGGTTGCCAATGGCAACAGAGAGTTCAGAGGCAGTAGGCAGGATGTTGGTGTAAGATGGCTTTGGGTATTTAGAGATTCTGGAAAAACTCAACCTGAGTAAAAGGGAAATAAAAGGGGAAAAACGGAGAACATCTTTAGATAAGAAGGCAAAATCATTAAAATACACAGCGCTTGTTTACTGAAGATACCTAGCAGCATGCAGATGTAATGTGCTCCAGTTTTTGAGTGAAACTGGATCGCTGTGGCAAAATGAATGCCTCACAGGAAAGCAGTCTTCTGCTGCAAAAACGTCTATTGTGCTTGGTCTGTGGTTTAATGCTTTTATTCAAGAAATGAAATACGAGGAAAGGCAGGTTGAAAGAAAATATGAAAGGATGAGACAGAAGACGATAAAACCTTTTGTACAGGTGGATCTGTTGCTGACTTATCTATTAGCACTATCTCTGTTTACTGTCTGTGATGTTTGTGTGTGTTCCTTTGAAACACTTAAGAGGACTGATTACACGTGTAGACCTCCAGATCAGAGTTAAAGAGTGATGAGTTGTTTACTTTACATGAATTTTAGTCAATAATTGAAATTTTATATGGTCTATAAAACTGACCCCTAAAGTTTGTTATTTTCCCTGCACTCAGCTAGACCTAAGTGGTTCAAACCGACTATGAACCAACTGCCACTGGTGCCTGCTCTGCCATCAGCATGGGTGAAAAAAGGATAATATTTCCAGTTAATCAACAACAGTAAATCAGCTGACACATCCTACAACAAGCCAGAGAAAAAACAGGAAGGAGGGAGCAGGAAAATGACAACCCCAGAGCACATTGCAGGCAGTGGAGAGAGACTCCTACACATCCACTCCTCTCCACTTCTCTTGAGTGAAGCACTTTCTCACCTCCCTGCTGTCTTGCCAACTTTTTCTTTCTCACATCTTTACAATACCTTTTTTTCTGTTCTTTATAATTCATCCTCTTGCCTCTCTTTCTCGCTCAGGTGCTCTAGAGTTCTGCAGCTGGAGGTCATGTGACTGTTCGGAAATTATGCAATGCTTTGTATAGATGATGTAAAGTAGCAGGGCACAACTCATAGCAGTAGCATAGTATTCTGTTTGCATATATGTCTATTTAGAGGGCTGACAGAAACAAGAGATTTAATAAAGATAGTGTACTTTAGGTACAGTTACTGTTAACTAATCATATATGGAAATAAGAATAATTCAAGGCCTTTAATGTCTCGACTGGTTTTTCAGCAACCTTTGATATTTAGGATGATGCAGTCATGATAGCAGCACATTATATATTATTACAGTTATTATTAGAAAAAATCTGAACTATTTGTGGTTTTAGTAATATTTTGATTAATGGTTGAAAATATAAAAAGTATATATCAGAAAAAGCTGACACTCAGCTTAATTTTTGTAATAATTACAGACACATCTCCCGATTCATGTATGTTGGCTATTCATGAAATGAGAAAAATTTGCTGGGGAGAAAAGACAATATTTGTCCAATTGTTATGAAAAGTGGGCCAGATTACCATATGATCTTTATCCTGTAACTAATCCTGACTGGTATTCTGATCATTCCTCTGGCCGGACACCTTGGACTCTCCCTGCCAACACATTCGCTCACTAACCCCTGATTGTGTGTTCTACCAGTGACTGCAAGCCTGTGTGATTTGAATTGGTTTTAATGGATCCTGAATAGATCACACACACTTACACACACATTAGCATAAAGTTGCTTGGTGGGGCATTAGTTCAAGTTAGTTCCACGTGCAAGTTGAAGCGTGACTGCAACAAACAAGATTTACAGATGCAAAAACCTGCACACGCACAGTCCATACCAACCCCTGTCTTGAGTATATACTGTGTGCGAGTGCCCACACCTACTGCCGTTTGTCTTTCTTATACACACACTCACACACATTCATGGTTAAAAGGCCACCTGTGGTGAGGTTTAAAAGACAAAGTTCTCTCAAGGAAAAAGCATTTTGCATTCTGGTGCCTCGCAGTTAGAGTAAATGTAGGCCACTGAGGCAGGCCTTTAACAGGTTGTTTACACCTGCATCATGCATCAGTCTAATAAAATACATGTCTGTGTCAATTCAGCTGAATTTTTGTAAATTCACGACTCATTTAAATTATCTTTGCTTATTTAAACTTAGTTATAGCTAGGTAAACCGAAATTAGACAATGTAGGAGAGATTTTATTTAGCCAAAAGGCATGATGGGTCATGATCTTACTGCAAGTTAAAGAACCAATACTGCCTTTGTTCTATAAAAATGAGGCACTTAGTGGGAAATAACTTCTGAACCACGTGGAGGGAAAAAGAAATTACGAAATAACCCCATACTTTGCATTTCTAAACATATTCTTGCACAAGTCTAATTAATCAGAGAGTTCTTGTAGACTTGAATGAGTTTTTGCACCTGCCTGACTGACAGGAAACATTAAACCTACAAGAAAACTGTCAATTATAAATTATTATAAAATGCCTTAAAGAAGGTAATTCAACAGCGAGCCTGAAGACTGAGTTGAAGGAAAGAATCTGAAGTAATTTTAGTGTTTAAAGGACAAATACTGCCCAAAAATTTAACACTTGTGATCGCTAATCTCTCAGATGGCACTGCAACAAGATCCATTGTTCGTCACTAACTGATATAACTACGTTACTTCATCAAGCACTGCAATACAGAGTTACATTCACAAATGCCTCTTAAAATATTTTAACATTTAAGGTAGCAGCATTTTCTCTTGGCTCAGAGGAAACTGTGTCATAGGAAGACCAATCAAAACTCAAGAAATGGTGTGGAAAAAATGTTTGATGTTTACTCGGGACCAAAGGTGAAGGAAACATTCAGATTTGTTATCAGCAATAAGTCCAAAAGCCCGACTCTGTGATGATATAGGGTTGTATAGGTACATTCCTAATGGCAGCATGAATGTACTAAAATGCAATAATATTGCCTTCAAGAAGACATCATGAAAAATGTAAAAAACAAACAAACAAATAAATAAATAAATAAATAAAAACAAAATAATGACTAAAACCATGGGAAAACACAAATTTAAAGCAAAAAATTAAAAAAAAAAGTTTCAGGCTTGCCTAAAAGCAGAAACAAACACGTTCAAGATGAATAATATGAACATCCGCTGTAATCACATAGCAGCTAAACTTCTATCATAGTACAACATGTTTGCATTATCTCTGATAAACAAGCAGAAGAAAATTAGAGTAGTTTGATTACAGAAAGTTCAAGCGAGGTCTCCAAAATATCCATTTTGGCAGTTTGACACCATCTGTTAACAAAATCCTCCAACTGGGAGACCTCAGGTTTTAAAAGGTTAAGCTAGCAGGAATAACTGAACAAAACATCGCCTCACGTGCTTTATCCTTAATGCCACAATGTTTTTCAAGTTTTGTGAGAAGGAATGGCAACATTAGAAATGTATTAAAAGCTGTTCAGCTGACCTAACTGTCTCGAATGCTTTGCAGGCCTGCAATACACGAATGCATGAGTATCAACAAATAAGTAAAGCTCAGACAAAACTTGAAATTGTTCACACGCATCTACGCAGTGGTGAATTCCAGTCAAGTCTAAGGCCTGCTGATAGAAGCTGGATCCACCACAGCTCAGTTTTGAGTGTCATAGCAAAGTCTCAGAATACAAATATATCGATATTTTAACCTTTTAGTTTAATCAAATTAAAAGAATCTTTCCAAACAATTTGTTTTTGCTTTGTATGCTGTTGTATCGAGTTTGGACTGATCCACTGAAACTGACATGTAGACTGAGCTACTCTAATATGCATGTTTTGATGCATGTTATTTGAATTATTACTCTTTGACTCTAAACTTTATGGTGATGTAATTGTAAAAGAGTGGATCTTTAGTGGGACTTCATGGTGACTGTGCATCTTCAATGTCAACATTTCTGCATTTTGCTGTGAGTATAAGGAATTTCACTGTTTTCTTGGCTTTAAAGTCTAATCCTAACAGTGCGTGTCAAGATTAATTTGATATCCTGAGAGTGGTATCTGCTTTAAGATCAGCTTTTTTCACCATGATGGCCTGTTTCTTATTTTGCTTTGTCTACAAATTTAATCTCTGGTATTTTTCAGTGATATTGTGCACATGTTGGTTTAATTGTGTTTTGTATTGCTCATACAGCATCTAGAAGAATGCATCACTTTTTTTTTAGAAAAAGATAAATACTTTGTTTTTGTTTTGCACAATTTTAGAGAAAAAAAGGGGGGAAAACACCAACAAGATCTAAAACTTAAATTAGTTTGTTAATGATCTGACATGCCCTCATCAGTCAACACTTGTTGTTAATGAAGGCCAGTTGATTTAAAGCTTTATAAATACTGACTCCTCAAACTTTGTCCAAGGAATGAGTAGCCATGGGTTACCGTAAGCAACTGCAAAGCAAAATAATTTGATGACCACAAAGCTGGCGAAAGCACTATGTTTTCAGGTTGCCATGTTTTCAGCTTGCAATATTTTTAAGAAATGTGAGTTGACAGGAACTGCTGCAGTCAAGCTGAAAACAAGATAAACTTTCAGGTTTATGAGACGTCAGAAAAAAACAAAAAACAAAAAAAAGCCTCAGAACTCACATATACATGTCCAATTATGCAACACTACGTAAGTTTCCAACCTTAAAACTGTGTTTCTGGCTTATTTTGATGGCACACTGATATTCATTATATGCACATTCCTGCAGCCATGGTTGCCCTGCAGGCTGAGGCTGAGAAATTGCACATAATAATTTTTTTTCTCGGCACATTTTGCTTTACTGCACCACATCACATGCCAGCAACTGGATAACAACATGATGACTGTTTTCGACGTGCACTGTGGCTGATTCAGCATAGAAACACAAGAGGATATTAACAAGGGAAGAAAAGAGAAAGTGACAGAGCAAAACACAAGTCAAGAGTTGGACTGACTTTTACTGGCTGGAGAGAGCTCAGAAACGAGACAGGTTGCAAGATGGATTCCAAGTTAGCCTTAGTCATGGGGGTACCAAAGTGTGCCAAAAAATCTGCCACAGTTCAGCGTTGCAGCATTAAAGGCTTCATCAACATGTTAAACTAATGACAAAGGCTTTGAATAAAGGACTCATTTACATTAATGCTACTCATGTCTTTATTCAAATATGTCTGTAGTACCTGTAGTGAAAGTGAGCCACCATATGGGCAATATTGGTAATTTATCTAAAACTGGACCACAGGCTACATCAACAAAGGTGTAATCCCAAAATCCTTATAGTTTTAGAGTTTTCTGACTACAACATTTCCTACTACTTGAAACACACTGGTATTAGCTTAGCATGTTGCTTTTCTGCAGGTTTAAGCTTAAGACTTGGTGTTATTTACAACATACACTGGCTTCTTATTTTTTAGGTTTTAAAACAGTACAATTACAGTACTACAGTATCAAGCATAGTTGTACTATCACCAGAAACATGATCCCTCGCTTCATTTCACAATGTTGTTGCTTTGTGTTAGACAAGGTGCTGCACCTTGACTCATAACACTTGGGTGTTGAGACGGGCTCAGTTGAATACCAACAAAACTTTGCTAATTAAACTAGATTTTATAATAGACAGAGACTAAAATAATATTGAGAAGTGTCTTTCATTTTCTGCCTATTGGAAATCAGGTAATCTTTCACTTGTTACTTGTACTATTTACTATTAAGAGGTTAAAAATATTTAATGTTGTATTTTAGGATTATGAGTTGAAGTGAACCCTCTTTTTCTTGCCTAGCACAGCTCTTAGATCCAACGACTCTGGTCAACTAGTCCAGACCAGAATCCAGACCAAACATGGAGAAGCAGCATTTAGCTGTTATGCTGCCAACAAGTGGAACAAACTGCCAGTGGAGATTAAACTTTCACCAAATGTAGACATTTTTAAATCCAGGTTAAAAACATTTCTTTTCTCATGCGCCTATGCATGAAATCTGCACGGTAACTTTTTTTTTATTTTTTTTTTTTAACTTATCTTGCTTTTAATCATTTTAATGTAATTTATTATTTTATTGTCTTTCCCCACACTGAAATTTTATTTCTTGCATTTTATCTGTTTTATTTCCTTTATTATTGCTTTCTGCACCCTGCTGAAATGTTTTATGTAAAGCACTTTGAATTGTCTTGTACATGAAATGTGCTATACAAATAAATTTGCCTTGCCTTGCCTTGCCCCGCTAAATCTGACCTTTCTCCTGTTTTGTGAGTGTGTTGTGGTGGTTGAGGATGTGAACCTGTGGAGAGTCTGCAACCAGAAGAAGCTTCTCCAACATTCCTCCCATGTTAGAGCACAGCATGGGGTTTTTCACAGAGAAAATGAACACACACACACACACATTTTCCTTCCATAACTCCTTTAAACTATTTAGCACAAAGAAAACTTTTTGTCTCTATCACATCCCCTCTTTTGAAAAAAAAAAAAAACCCAGTTTTTTCTTTCTTTCTCTGTCTTTTCTTTATTACAACTGCATTATTATGTTTTTTTCCTCTTCTTTGGGTATTTTAAGTGGCACCAGAAGTGTGATGCTACATCAGTCTGTGTTGAATAACGCTGAGATGCTCTTCCTTTGTTTTTCTTTTACCAAATATTTCTGTCATTAAAAAAACATCTTACATAACCTGAAATTCTCTATATTACTTGAACAATAGGCTGAGTGTAGTTCTGGTTATGAGGAATGTAGGTGTTAACTTTGTATAATAGTGTTTTTAGCTTCTACAAGCCCCTGTGTTGCTCTGTCACCTACAACACAGACCATTTCTGTCTGTGTGCTGCTGTGCCTGTAGCACTCACATCACAAGATGTTCTCATGTCTGATTTCTAGATTATTATATTGTTTTAGTCTCTTGTTTCGAGGTTGCTTGTGTACTGCTCGGCCCCTCGGTATGCACATGTATCCCTGTCCCAAATCCCACTAAATCAACCTCACCTCTGTCTCACCTCCTGCTGCTGAGAGGAATTACCTCATTCTGCTGCTGGACCTTTTTCTCACATTAATGACTGCCAACGACACAGACAGAATTTCCACTTTCTCCAACTGACCTCCATCACTCTCTTGGCTATATGCTGTACACAAATGATCATTATTCATGAAGTTCAGTATGTTTTCTTTTATTTCTTTTTATTTTTTTACATATAGTTCTAGAAAGAATAGGAGAAAAACACTTCTCAACACCACCTCAAGTTTCCGTTGTGTTTTATTTTAGACAAAAATCACCAAAAAATGAACTCAAAGATAATCTATATATAAAAATGTACAAACACCTGAGGAAAAAAAGGGTTGGAATAAATGTGCTTCAGTGAGAAATTAAACGTTTACTTAAAAAAAGTAACTTATTTTATGATCATTGACAAGTTTAGTTATCAGCTAATTAATCTTCCATTATGATTTAAAGGTAAATTAAGGTTTTCTGACTTTGCGTTAATACTCTGAAGTCTACCATTGCCAGCCCCCACTGTCAGCGTACCTTCCATGCAAAAATTAAATGTATAGCCATCTGCGCACCCACAGATATATCAACTTCTCTCATTCACAAACATCCCCCCAACCCCCACCAGCTGGATGACAGTGGTGGTCATCATATATTCCAATGGACAAACTACAACTACTATGAAGGGTGAATAGTTTGGAATTAGCTGTTTATTGAAATGTACATTATTTTCAAATAACCACCTTACTTTTAACAACAGCTCCTACTTTATATTTTATACAAATAGAAATATAGATTAAAACACTGGACACATCAGTGAATGGGACAATGACAAATAAAAAGAAAAGAAGAATGTGACAATTAATGGGATAGCAAAAATGTTTCAAATTCAATTCAATTCAATTCAATTCAATTCAATTCAATTCAATTCAGTTCAGTTCAATTCATGGATAGCTGTAACCAATGCTAGCTCCTATCATACAAGAGGCAAGGTGCACCCTGGACAGGCTCATCACAGGGCCAACACACAGAGAACGACCAATTTAATTCAATTTATTTGTGTAGCCCCAATTCACAACAAAAGTTATCTCCCTACAGACACTCATATTTAAGCCCATTATAGTCCAATTCCTTGCAATTCAAACCAATTAATCAAAAAATTGTGATCCAAATTAGTCAAAGTTGGAGGCTAATCATAGAGTTGCCTGGCTAGAAAACCAACTGACTGTATGAATTTTTAAATTCAAACAGCAACCCTGAGTACAACTTCAAACTACATTTACTGCTGTTAAGCACTAATTAAACTATATAATTCAGATTTGTGAGTTAGACTGACTCCGCCAGTTTCTCACTCTCCTTTTAATGTGCACAAGTTTAAATATTCATGAAGAACATTACATCTCGGGAAAGCGTTTATAAACAATAACAACAAACTTTAGGTGTTTATTTGCATTCATCTTTAGTGCTTCCGTGTTCAGAAAGGCGGTGGTTACCTGTATCGGTGAGCTCTCTGCAGAATCACATCACGGGCCAGGACCTCCAGAGACACGAGCCCGAACAGCAAGCACAGCCACGCCGGATGGAGGGCACACATGGCGGCGCACTGTCCAGGAGGAGGTGAATCTCAGTAGAGCCAGATAAGAGAAAAACTATTTCTATGTAGGTTTTAACAATAAAGTACAAAATAAGTTTTTTTTTATGCGTAAATAGCAACGAGGTTGTTGGGTGGTCGAAATTAAATTTATTTCATTTACTAGTTATTTAATAATCCCGTTATGGCTGAGTGACCCTGAAAGCATCATCTGCTGCATCATCCTGCTCGCTGTTATCCGAAAACTCACCAGTTCATTGGATCGCACGGTGGAAGCAAATGGGGCTTTCTCATTTATAAACCCTTACTAAAGGAGGAGGTGGAGGAGGAAGAGGGAGGAGGAAGGCTTATTGCCTGGCCTCCTCAACAATCTATAGCCTCCAATGAACCCCACAACCTAATTAAAACTGAACAGCTCGAGTTCTAGTGATTTAGTCCTCTCCGATCTTGGTTATAGGCTTCTTGGTCCTTTTGTTTTTCTTCTTTTTAAATAAAAATGGCTACAGCAGCCTTATAGACTACTTAATATGACATAGCTAATATTATCCTATGCACATACTTAAACTGTGCATGTGTGTGCAGTTATTATGAAAAATAATTTCATACACTTAACATTCTCTATGATTAACTTTTGACCAGAAGTAAAATGTACTGCTTAGTATTAAAAAGGAACGCTTTATAAGATAAGAAAAACAAAAAATTCAAGAAGTGAAGGACTGCAGGAATAATATTTTGAACCAAATCAATCCAGAAACCACAAACAAAAATATAAAATATAAGTAATTGTGCTCTGGAGATAAAAAAAAAAAAAAAAAGAGATAAGTCTTTAGATAACAGAGAAATCACATGTTGTATCACACAGCAGGAGCTTTGTCGGACTAGATTTATATCCATTTAAAATATTCTGTCTCTGAGGGACAGGTGTTCATGACATTTATAAAGTAAAAACAGCAAAAATCTGACATTTAGTTACAACTGGACATGATTTATTCTCAACAACAATTAAATCAGTCAAATCAAGTACTACTTTGGAGCAATATTATTCATTATATATATATATATATTTGCAAATTGTATTTGTTTTTTGTTTAGCACTGAAGCTCTCACATGTAGCCTAAAGAGAAAAATCAGTTGATGCTTGAAACACAGAGCTAAAAGCAGATAAATGGCTGTGAACTTACTTTGCAACATCTGACTTTCACAAATCAAGAAGTTTAGAAACCAAAACCTCCAACTTCTGGATCTTGCGTCTCACTATCTGATGTTGAATAAGATTTGCAGACCTCAAATTCATGCTAAAAAAAATCCATTTAGTTGTGTAACTGGTACAGATCAGACTCAGCTACTGTTCTGGTGTTGTATGCTTTAGAAGGTTTAAAGAAGTAAAAAAAAGGAAAAGACAGGGAAGTACTGCTCTTTCTTTCCATTGCAGAGATCTTGTTCTCCTCATTTTTATTATAAAAGAACTTTTCTTTTCAGTGAAGGAGGGACACAGATGAGAAGCTCAGAGTTTGAACCCGATTGAAGGGGTGCTCTGTTTGTGGAGGTGACTTCAGGTCTTAATTAAAGTGGTGTATCTGTGTGTGCTTGTCTGTGACTCAGCAGTTTTGCAGTATTACCGTCTAAGCTCAGTTTCCAACACTTTGAGCTTCAAGTCAGTCCAGTATGTGCATTAACTCATCTATCCGAGGACAAACCTCTGAGTGTGTCTGTGTGTGAGAAAGTGTACATTTCCACACCATCCAGACTCCAGACTTATCCCACACCCCCATCATGAACCCTTAGCTGGCAAAAAATACTTTGACTCACTGGAAAGATTCAGTTTCAATCTTTTTGTCTGCTGCTCATCTTAGACTGAAATCAGAGAAAATCAGAGGTCTGGACACATTCATGATCTGGAAGTAAAATTTTTAGCAGCAATGCAAATCAACTAATGGTCTTACAGTAAGTAACTTCCACTTTAAGACATGACCTCTTCCCCATAGTATGACTGTACTTATTTAGCTCTTAAGGTAAGACATAATAAAGAGCAATTATGCAACAGAAACTGGACTTATAGCAATAAAGTCATAACTGCATGAAAACACTGTCCAAATTTCTCTAGTGTATTTAGTTTTGTAAAATTTTCTCAGTTTTGACAGAGTTGCAAGCTTCTTTCCATGGGAACACATATTCATTTAAGTATTCAAGTTCATCAATTTTTGTAATTTCTTCATGGCTGGATGCAGCAATTAGGTAGTTTTTGATGCCTCTTTGTGGTAAAGTAGAGGACTACATGCTAAAAAAGTGTAAGAAAAGCTACAATTTAATAGTGCTGTTTTTAATTGCTGCTGATGATGTGTATGTGGTGGGTTAAGGGTGGTTCGGTGGGTGAGCCCTAAACATGTTGTGGTATACTGTCCCACATATCACTTGATATGATTCAAAAGTGTTTCAAAAAGTTTTTTTTTTTTTTTTTTTAAACTCCTTCTCAGCCACATTTAAAGGGAAAGTACAGCATCTCTATTTACTCAGGATTAACTACTTTCAAATGTTAGTTAAAATGAAACCAATTTTGTCCATGTGTTATGATAATCTTTCAGAATGCATCTAAGTTTGCAGTCGCAGCACAATGCGCTGGCTACCCCCATAGTGAACAAAACATAACCAACTAGCACTTGTGGGCGCTTTAGAAATTGTTTCAGGACAATCTCCTGCTCTGATAAAGGGAACTTCCTCATTTACCTGTTCTAAAGGGGATATTTTCACAATGAGTAAACCATGCTCTTGGTCAGATGTTCTTATCCAACCAACATTTACGCCCTAAATGTCCTGCTTCTACATAAACAAGGGACCATGAAATAGCCAAATTGAATCACCCACCTAAATCTATGAGTATTTTAAAAATCTCATTATTATCAAAGCATTTAATCTGAAACAAGGACTGGAATTCAGTCTGGCAGGTTTAGTTTGGTTTTTTCTCTTTAATACTTAGCTAATTTAACTTTACAGTTTAGTAGAATTAGTATTAATGAACATATGCTGAGTTAGACAGGAAGGGTTTTTGTGTCTGCTCATTGTCTGGCAAGCCCTCGTATACTGAAAAATGGACACTATGTAGATATCGGTACCCTCAAACAGTATAAGTCACCGATATATATGTTATTTCTTTTAATGATCAATGTGGAGTAAATCAAAGGTCATCGACCTGGGAGTTATTATATCTTACTAAATGACTTTGATCTTGTAAGATTTACAAAAAATATGGGACCTGGAAGAGGACATTTTCAGATTATTACAGCACTTTAGAAAATAGCTGAGGTTATTATTATTATTTTATCAGATGTAGTAAAAAAAAAAGGGGGGCATTGCACTGGGAAGCTTCAGAGGTCTGCAACCCACCCTCGATAATTGATAAAAAAAATAAGGTCTTTGATATAAAGCCCTGAAATGTCCCAGTAAAGTTTTTCCTTTTAAAGAACCATTAACTATTAAAGATGTCACTTTTGTTTTTCATATAAAGTAGAACATAACAGCAAATCAACAGGGTGCAGTTGAAAAAATGTGAGCTACAAACGATCCCACTGCAGCCAGCAGGTGGTGCTAAACTGAAACTCTAAGGATAAGCAATGACATATTTTTGTCATCAAGAAGAATAAAAACCATCAACATGTCATATATGTTTATTACAGAGTACATACTCATTAGAAAATATGGAGAAAAGTTTCCATGCAGCAAGATAATACAGTGTTATTTATCAACATTTCATAATTGTTTTTCTTTTTCTTTGTTATCAGATCTTCAGAATACAAAGATGGCACCAACTCTGTTTGGCTAAGTAGATTTCTTTCTTTTTAATGTCTTACACAGACAAAGACATTGATGATGTTGAAGATATTGACCTTATTTAAAAAACAAAAAAACAAAAAACAGAACAATGCACCATCATCTTAAAAAACAAACATGCAATATACAAAATTAATAAAAAATTGCACAGTAACTTAACAGCCAGTTATATTCCATACTGTGTTATAAGTTACAACTTGACCCAGAGTGGCAACAAATACCAAGCTGTTGCAAATAAATAAGCGAGAGATGAGAAATCTGATGTTTTAGACTCTGTGCTTGTCCTCAGAGTTCATCCTTGCTGTCCCAGTGCAATGATGAGGTCCTGCAGTGGCGCGGTGTCTTCAGGCTCCAGGAGAGAGTGCTGCCGGCAGAAGAGAGTAAGGTGTCTGAAGAGTGTGTTAAGATGTGGGTGCAAGCCCATTGCAAGTGTCTCACTGTAATGAGACCAGTAAATGTGAGCCAGAGTCCTGAACATCAGCAAAAACACCTTCTGGACCAGAAAGACGAAGCCGGTGGGAAACACTGCACCTGAGAAAGGAGAGAGAGACAAAAAGATTGCTTAAAACTGAAACTGGGATGTGGAATTATACAAAACAAAACACAAGTGCACTTTACCTGCTTTTGTAGGAAACACATCTTCATCTGTTAGTAGATCTTGAATGTATGACATGGCATAGTCAAAGTAAAGTGGAGCGGAGCACTTCAGCTTCCTGCCTTGTTCATCAATCCAAAAATAAACCCTGACAACATGAATACAAGCAGTCAGAAACAACATATTTTACTGGATGTTCAAGGTTTTTTATTATATATATATATATATCACTTTGGTCCACCCCTAGTCCTTGATTTGAATTATGCTGTTATAGAAAAGGGGATGAATGAGCTTTTGTTCTTAAAGGCAACTGAACATCTTATTTCTGAAAATAGTTGAGGTGTTCTTTATTTCAGCAAATTAACATGTTTACTGAAAAAAAATGAAACCCCTTCTGATTGGTCAGATCTAGGGGACAGGGGATGCACCACCCACCATCCTGCATCATATCTGCTGAAACTCTATATCTGATAAAGCACTTCTTTTTATGCTATACAAGTCTATAGCACAAAGTGCAGGATGTGCCATCAATATTTTGAGGGGGTTTCCAGAAAATGAGAAAAAAATGCATCCAATGAAAACATTTTATGGAGGCTTTAAAATAGAGAAATCAAAGTTTTATTGTTAGACTAAAAATGGAGAAGCAGTATTTTAGTCTTATGCTGCAAACTGCCAGTAGAGATTAAACTTTCCCCAAATGTAGACACTTGGATAAAAAACATTTTAAGTCCAACTTACAAACATTTCTTTTCTCATGCGCCTTATGCTCGAAATCTGCACGGTAACTATTTAAATTATTTTGCTTTTTAATCAATTTAATGTAATATATGATTTTATAGTGATTTTTGCTCCACCTGTAATGCTTTTAATGTTTTATGTAAAGCACTTAGAATCGTCCTCTACATGAAATGTGTTATACAAATAAACTCGCCGTGCGCCTATTTTGTCATTTATTTGTCATCTCATATTACAGTTGAGTCTCCAGCAGACAAGTTGTCACAGACGGGAATTTCTCATGTAGCTGTTTAAGCTAGACTGTTTCTATCTGTGTGTAAAAGAAGTCAAACCTGACAAGTATTTTAAATTAGTCATTTTTAGATGATGATTTTGGGAAATTTGCCAGAAAGCCCTTTAATTTTTCTAGAATCACCATTCTGTAAGACATTACCGATAGACACACAGCAACACTGGCAGCATTCACTGGAAAAATGATATATTTAAAAAAAAACTGGAAATACCCTTCAAGACTTAGAAACACAGTAAGTGAGATTTGGGTGTGTATTTGTGTATGCATGTACTCAGGAATCTAGAAATGACATTTTTGAGGTCTGACAGCTTTGAAAGAAATAAAATGCAGAACCACATAATGTTATATGTCTGGTTTGGGGTCAGACCTCTCAGGGTTACAGTTAAAAAGAAGTTATGTAAGGGCTGGGCGACAGCTAAAATTGGACTACATTTGTCAATGGCCAGTTCCAATAACAACACACAAAGAAGGATGGGTGTGTGAAGATGGACGGTGTGTTTGACACAGGAAGTAAAGTTGACCTCACTTGCAGCTAATTTACATTGCTTTGTACCAACAGTTTGCACAAGCATCATTCTCAAATACTGTTTGATTCTGGTCTGTGGAACGACCTTGGCAAATTAAACATGCATCTCTATGATTTGGAGAAGCCGGCTCATGAGTGAAATCCTGGGTGAACTGTGTAACGAGTACAGTGTAATGCTTACGTGTTGCCTGGTCCACTGGCAGTTGGGCAGGTGCAAGGAGTACAGAACTCTGACAGCGCACTGAAGAACAGGTTTATATGCTTGAAAAAAGCCACAGCTAGAAGATACCAACAAGAAGAGTATTACACCTTGCATGTCTTGTGTGTGTAAGGGAATGTAAGAAGCAAGAGAAAAGTGGCATACATCTGTTAATACTCACTGTTGCTGGCAAGCCACTCTGCCCTGTCAACACCAGGCGGCAGCGCTGTGAGGGCAAACATGTCTGCGTATGTGATCCGCTGGCACACATTCTGCTGCTGCAGATACGGATGTTCCTCCTGATTATTGTTATTGATTCCGCTTGGGAAGACAGCACAGAGTTAATGAAGCAGAAGCAGAAAGTGAAAGACGGTGAGATGGAAAATATGAACGTGTACAACAATCAGTGGGTCGGCATATTAATTACTCCTGCTGCAGTCAGTAGATAACACACTCTAATCCGTCTTGTCTCTCTGGCTGGCACAGGAACACAGGCAAACCTGCAAACACTGCTGCAATGGCAGACCTGAACTTCCTTCACTCCAGCAGTTAATGCAATGAAAGCAGTCAATTCAGAGCTGTGGTAATTACTGTTAATGAAGCAGACTGCTGCAGTGATCAGTGCTTTAGAGCAAATAACTGAAACACTAAGAATGAGCAAGATAGTGTAGAGCTGAAAACCTTGGTTCCTGCATCCACTGTACTAGGAAAGTTTCATAATGAGTAACATAAGAACTTGTGACACGTATGATGTGAATGAAGGGAATGTTTAATGCAAATGCCAAAGTGCAGCATGATTTGACTTTATTGAAAGCAGGAAGGTACGGCTGTCTGCTCTGAAGAAGAAGAGCACTTTGTGTGGCAGAAAGTGCTTTGGACTGAAATGAAAAATGTCAGTGTAGTGGATAAAGCAGCTGCCATGTAGTTTTTAGATGTCCACACACAGCAGCTGAGGGTTTACACAGTGTGACCTTGCCTACTGCGATAAGGAAAACACTATGCGCTCTATGAGGTTTCACTCCCCCCACGGTGTAAATATGTGTGTGTGTAAGGGAGAGAGAGAAAGAGGGCTGGGCAGAGAATTTGTTTAATGGTTTAAACAGAAGGTCTTTGTCTACAGTACAGCTCAGAGCAGATAGAGAGAGAGAAATAGTAACAGAGAAAATGTAAACATTAGCTGTACAATGATACAGTACAGCAAATCCATGCCAAACTTTCCTAATGTCCACAGGAACTTATTCTGTTAACATCCTGTTCTGTTTCAGCTCCACTGTCTGAACTAATTTACTGCCTCTTGGCTACCAGTTGTCAGGACACAAACATAATGAGCCCAGAGCTGCTGGTGATGTTGTGTTTGTGTGTAAACACACTCCCCTGTGACCCTGGTTTTCTGCTTTTGACCATCTGGTAACCTTTACCTCAGCAATGAGGGTGGAATATTTTTCAGCACAGCCAGCTAGCTCTAAAAAGAGTAATCCCATAGCAAACATTTGCAAAGTAACTGAGAAAAACACATTTCAGTCTTTCCTCATACTGAATCAGATGGCTTCTCAGCACGTTACTGCTGCAAGAGGAATCCACAATCACTGATTGCATCAGACAAATATGTAACACACATGCACACATTAATTTGAAAGACATTCCTCTGTAAACCATGTGCGACCAGCATTCTATTCTTGTTTCTACTGCACCATTAGTTGTTAGAACTTCAACCTCCTGTTTTAGGGTGACACGGCAACATTTGTAAAAGCTAAATGTAAAATAAACTTTCTTTTTTTAAGTGAATAAGAGTGAAACGACAATTAAGAACAAATCCAACTTACAATTTTTCATTTCTGATGTCTGAAGGTTGGGTCTTGCTGTCTGCCTTTGTAGCGGAGGGGTAACTATGGCAACCCCCCATGACGTGAAGCTAAGAGCAGATGTGTTTTTCGTGCCAGCTCCACTTTTCCATCCCAAACTCACTTCTTCTGCACACCAAGGGCAGCAGATGTCAAACTCAGCGGCAAAACAAACATCTCTCAGCTTAGAACCAGGCCCATTCAGCCTACAAACACACACCAGTTGCTTCAGAGTTTTCCAAATTACAGCCAAAGTAGCCTAGGAGTTCAGGATTGTCTATTTTCCACAAAGTGAAGCTTTCCAGTCTTCTCAACAATCCAGTGTCAATGTGTTTATGTAGCCTTTGTCTGGAGTCCCACACCCCGATGGCTCCTCCTCTCAGCTGCAAGCAGACAGGCAGGTTTCTCCACAACCCATAAAAGTACAGAATACAACTCCGCCTTCCTCTTTCTCCCACTCACCGCACACACATTATCTTTAGATGTGTGCAATCTGCACAGAAAGGGCAATCGGGTGCAGTGTTTTATTATTACTGTAGAAATGAATATATATATATATATATATATATATATATATATATATATATATATATATATAGAAGGTGGAGAAAGGAATGAGTTAAAAAAATGGTGGAACAGCTGCAGGTGTATTATCTCTTCTGAAGCATGAAGAATGTGATGACACACATAGAAGCTATGGAATGAAAGCACAGACCCATAGGGGATGTATAGATAAGACTACAGGAGGGAAAAAAAAGTTAATATGAGAAGTGCAAACATACAACATGACCTGGGAAGTAACATAATCCCACCCCTCACCTGCCTCAGAGGTAAACATTTTCCAAAGACCAAGTCCTGTTTTCCATATCTGTGTTTGCACTGGATATGTGTTTAACTGCAAGCTGTAAGTATGAGACTGACACTCCTGCTTCTTTTTTAGACATGTTTATTAGGTTCATATGTGAATTTACAAGCTAAATTGACAACAAGTAACAGACACATTACTCTCTAAAAGAAAAAAGAACAAAAAAGAAAACCTAAAAAAAAAACAAAAAGAAAGAAAGAAAGAAACCAAACACTCAAACAAAAAAACAAAACAAAACAAACAAACAAAAAAAAAAAAAAAAAAACACCAGCATCAGTCCATTTTACAAAAAAGGCATTTAACAACACAAGGTCTTTCCCACCACTTTCTCTCTCACATCTGTAAACACACACACACACAAATATAAGAAGCTACGTATAATGCAAGAACAACTTCAAACTTTGAGACGGCTTCAATGTATGTCACCAATGGGTGTGTAAAAACTGACACCCATTGTTTCTCGATTAAAGTTGCTGGCACACACTGAACAATTCAGCACATACCCGAGGAGGTGAATGAGGCTAATGTGCAAACTTAATGGCACTTAAAGATTACCATATTGTACCACATGCAGTTTTGCATAACATCACAACATACCTATACAACACACTCCCAAAGTAAAAGGGGAATACACGCATACAGACACAACAGATCAGATGCAGTGTTTAGGTTTTGGTGAAAGAGTGCATGAAATATTCTGACCCTGTACACAACCCTGACAAAAAAGCCCATTTATTTTCTCCTCAAACCCTGACATGAAGCAAAGCTTACTCTGTGCACTTCATGCAGCTCAAAGTGCTGAATACAATAAAGGAAAAAGCTGTGGTCCAAGATGATCTCTTCATAAGGTCTTTGACTCAGTGCATCCTCTCCTACTGCTGATAACTCCATCACATTACTTAAAAAAAAACCAAAACACAAGGACTAAACAAAGACGGCTTCTAATAATTTTAAACCTGTAAGACTGCTGCAAGAAATTTGGCTACCTCACAGACATGGAGCCCAGTTTTTGCACTGGTGGGAAGACACACTTTGGCAAAAAGCATTGAAGAAAAGAAAAAAAAAATCTAGAGTATCTGCTCATTCAAGTCAACCTTTTCCCACCTTTGAGGAGGGAATAATGTGGTGGCACCAACAAAGAGAACCTAAAAAGTGCCACTAGAAAAAGTGCTATTAAAATAAATACAACAATCTATGTAAATTGTTTCTTACGCATAAATGCAATTAAAGTCAACTCCTGCCCTGAGAAATAGAGAGACAAGGAGAAAGATAATGTGAAGCATGACTGACTGGCTGCGCAAATTTAAAGGATAATCCTCATCTATTACAATTCAGGTCATGGGTTGTTGTTTTTGTAGTATTGGCTTTGATTTTTGTTAGTTAAAACAAATAAAACTAATCTAAATTGATGTTAATTGGGACCAAAATGAAGGTTGAGGAGAGATAAGTGATTAAACAAATGATTATCAAAGTGTTCTTAACATTATGATCCACCTTCTACATTATGCATCAATTACCATTTATGTCACCAAAAAACTGAACGTGGGTAAACTTTGTAAAAATAAATAAAAGGCAGACTTTTCATTGCATTAATTGATAGATGAGTTGGGAGGTAATGACATTGATAGGTATTACAAAAACTGACTTATTTGTTTTCTTGCAAAAAATGTATCCTATACAAAACAGAGGATAATTTTTATGTCTTGCACATGTGCAAATCAAAGCACATGTGCACTTAAGCTGATATTATAATTTACATCAACAACAAGCACAAGGTATAAAATGGCTTTTTGTTTGGCCAACAATACAAAATCCAAAGATATAGTTCAAGCCGGGAATAGAGCAGATAAAACTAACCAAATATTACCAATTTCTGCTTTGAAAAACTTTTTTTTTTTAAATTAGTGGAGTTATGTTAATGTACTATTCTTCATTGAGAGACAGACCAAATCAGCTCTGGTCAGGTAGAAGTTAAGGCATCAATTTGTTTCAAATTAATGACTGAAAGAGAGACCCAAGTTGTAAGACACAAGAAGTATCCTTTAAAGTAAACTTTACGGAAGACATCCTGCAGACAACCAACACACATTCACAACACGCACACTCCTGTACCTCCATGTAGGAAGTGTGTGGCAAAGTAACAGGAACTGATGCTGGTCTTTAACCAAAACACAGACATCATTATTGCCTCTTTCAACAGTACATCACACACACAAAATACACACTTTGCAACCTGCAAAACAACCTCCTTTCCATACATTGGATTTATTCCAAAAATAGATATAATGTTTTTATATACTGTTTACATTTATATTACGTTAACATATTACCAAGAATAACCACAACCTAATACAGGTTCAGATTTCACAATATTACATTTAGACAACTCTGAGGGTGTATGGACTGGCATGTGCAGGTCATCACTGAGGTTTTTTTTTTTTTTTCCTTTTTGCATCTGTTTGTGAATATGGCTGTTTATACATATGTATTTGGAAAGGTGTATCTGTGTGTGTGTGGGTGTGTTACACAGGTGTGCTTTCTTTCTATCTGCATACATCTCATTTGACCTGAGAATACACTCTGTACTTCAAACAGAGCTCCAACACATACATACACACACACACACACACACACACATCTACTAGCACATGGACACAACACTTCTAAACTACATAAATCTTTCAGAGAAAGAAGTGACACAATATTCTCCCAAAATCAAGCCTTCATTTGTGGCAAATGAAAACTTCTGTCCAAAGTAATCGCAGAAAATAAATTCTTGACTGAAAAATTCAAATAGCATGTATGAGGAAAGCCAAATCATCATCGCTTACGCATCTATACTAATAAAATGTCTGCACATGAAATGCTGAAGACATCTGTGAAGAGAATAGCAACTAGCCAGCTTTGCAAGCATCTTGCCTGATTATTAGTGTACAGTTTTTTTTTTGTTGTTGTTGTTTTTATTTATTTATTTTTTTTTACTAAAATGTAAACAGTCAAATCCTGTGCTGGACAAATTAACTGGGCCTTAATGACCGTGACATTTTATGCAGACAAGCTAAAATCATCCAAAATTCTGATACTAAATTTAATAAAAAAGTTTCAGAATTAATTGTTTTCTTGAGTACAGTCATGAAAAGTAAATGTGCAACATAATTGGCTGGTTTTGGCCGACTGACGCAATGGCATGTTCTACAGAACACACATTTCACTCGTTGAAACACTTCAGTTCTGTGATTATGTAATGAAGGTGCAGTGCAGACATTGAAAGTACCCATAAAAATTTCACTTTTCCAGCATAAATGCTGTTTGACCTCAGAACCGAGTATTTTCCATCCACTTACACGTCTTTAGACACGACAAAAGGACATTGGAGGGCTGCTAACAGGAAGCAAAGGTGGCAAGGCTTTATGTTGAATTAAAAAGGTATGAAATGTGGACCTGTGCTGCATCGTTAGGCCGGTCCGTTAGCAGAGGACTGCATCTCTCTGTAGGGTAAAGATGAAAAAAGGACAAATCCAGACCATCTTAGTTTAATTTGTCTCTATTCACTGAGAACACATGGTATCAACCACATACAGTGTGACTTAATTTAGTATTACAGAGCAAAAGAAAAAAAAAATCATTAAAAATAAAAAAGAAAGTCTACTTATGAGTGCATTGATCAAAGTTTGATAGTAACACAGGTTTTCTACTAAATATTTTAATATGGGCCAACTATCAGAAACCTGTACAGTATTTTTTACTACAAACATTTGAGGTGACAAAACAAGAAAGCAAAAGCAAACACTTCAAAATCATTGCTTGTGTTATCATCTGTGCTATTTTGACTGGCCAAATAATCAGATTTTGAACAAGTGTTATGACATACTAAATGTTGTTTTGTAAAATTACAGGTTGCATTTGTGTTTGGGTCGTCAGGAATGTCTGCAAATCTAAAAGTATCCTGTCTAAGGATACATAAAAATAAACAATACGTTTAAAACATTTAGAAATCTATTTATTTATATGGCATTCTATCAAAGAAGACATATGATGAGATTTTATTTTATTTTTTTTTAATAATCCTTTATTTGTCCCACAGTTGGGAAATTCTTTCTTTGCATTTAACCCATCCTAGTTGCTAGGAGCAGTGGGCTGCCAGATTCCATCGCAGAGGGGAGCAGTCGGGGGTTAAGGGCCTTGCTCAGGGAGCCACAGTGGTTTTTATCTTAGTTGCCAGCCCGAGGACTTGAACCCAGGTTCTACAGACCCAAGCCCACCTCTGTAACCTACCACTACCACTCCCTAGTTATCTTGTGTTGTCACAGTGACCCCTTCTACTTCACCTTTTTTTCCAAACTGCACTTTTAACAGTAATTAATCTTGGGTTGAGTTGAAAGATGTCATGATCACAGATTTTCTTGGTACGATTATTGCCAAAGAAATAACCACAATATTACGATTATCGTGTTTATTATCCTTTAATTAATTTCCCAACACCATAAATGTGTAAAATCACATGATCAGGTCTTTTAATTGGGCTGTCAGAATGAATGCAGAGATTAATTTGTGGAATTAAAGCATTATTTATTTATTTTTACGCATTAACATAAAAACAAAGTTATTACTCATGCCATATTAAAAATCCAAATTTGGCATCCATGTGGAATTCTGTGTGCAAGTTGTGCTGATGTGCCATTATGGCTCAGAGTTGATCTTTTATGGAAAGTGACGATATTAAGGAATCTTTATGATTAAGTAGTAACAGTGTTTAATATTGCCATTAATCGTGAAATTAAGTCATCTAGACATCCCTGCATCTCAACTGTCTCCCTCGACTTGAGTTGTCTCACCACCCATCCATTCAGCTGAACAACATAACCACACACTCACTGTTTAACAGCAGCTGACTGGTTAGTTGGACTGGCGGTAATTGGGCTGGAACTGTTTCCATGTTTCTTCTCCTTTCCATCTTCTCTTTCACTGTCTTTCCCTTTAACGGACAGTCCCTCTAGTGGCACCTTATCCGCTTCGCTGACAAAAAAGAAAAAGAAAAATATAGCTGTAACAGATGAGAAAGATAAGGGAGTTATTTTTACATTATTCTATTGATAAACTAGATGCTAGGTTGTTATTACTCTGCCTGGTGCTCACAGCAACTTGTGCATCCATGGGCTACTTCTGGCAACACACAAATGGCTCTGACTGACCAATCATAGTCAGCCGGGTGAAGGACGGTACCAATGTTCTCAATTTCATAATAGCATCTTATTAACTGTAACATGCTTGGTGGTGCACTGTTAGTAACCTGCTAATGAACTGGCCTGTTAGAAGGTTGACATGTTGCATTGGTTGCAACTTTTGTTCATAGCATGCTATCTGACAGACTGTTAGTAGTGGAGAGTTCTGTATGGAAACACCTCATATTGACTTTGGTCCTATCGATGCTATGGCTGGAAAAGAATAATCTATAATCACAATAGTCAGTGGTCATAAGCAATTCTCATCTTTTGATTTAACTCAGCATAAGAACAGCTGTCTAGGTCATCACCAAGTCAGCGTTATGGGTTAGTGTAGGGTTTTTTTGTGTTGTTTGTAAGTTAGACTTGGCCTGAATATACTGTACAAGGGTTTATGACTCCACATCCTGTTAAATGCAACAAGCAAACAGAAACATCTTAAATCCATCAAGAAAGCATTCCACACAACAGAGCACAGGCCCTCAAGCACAACATACCGTCTGAGTGCAGGTCTGAATATTCTGGAATCAAAGGGGAGATGAGACAGGAGGGAACACAAAACAGCAGGATGATATCAGAGGAAAAGTGGAGAAGGAAGAGGTAAAATAGTACAGGAATAAGTGTGGAAAGGAGGGTAAGGAGGTCTTTGAGAAACACTACAGTAACTGAGGGAGGACACAATACACCAGACAGAGCAGCAGCTCCTTTGAGAATGTGTACCTAGTGAAGACTGCCCTTTCATTTTTGGCATCCACAGTAAGCCGGATGGTCTCCTTGCCAGCACCTGTGGTGATAGTCTCTGTGGTGACCGTTTCATTGGATGTGGACTCTGTTTTTCCTTCTTCTTCGTCGCTGTCTGAACTGCTGGAGGAGGAACTGTCTGATGCCACTAGTGGAGCTTTTCTTGCCACGCATGCACTCCACACACAGGCTACGAAGGGTGAAGAAGGAGAAAGAACAGTCATCATTAATACATGATTAAAGCACTGGTTGTTCCAGAAATATAAAGCTTACATTTGTTTATTATTTCTTATTAAGTTCAAATATTGTTTAAATAAATAAATAAAACATGGAAGTGTTAAGATTATGAGTCACATCGTCATTTTGCAACAACTTACGATTCGGGTTTGGTTTGGTGTTGTCTGATCCACTGAGCTCCGAGTCCACCGGGGAACTGCATCTGGGTCTTGTTTCAGAGCTGGACATACAGTAATTCATACAGCTTGAATCAAATCAGTTATCTTTCAATAAACTCCATTAAAAGTTAAGTTTAAATCTACGTGAAGCTGGTGTGGCTAGGTGAGAGGAGCACTGCTGCTTCTCCGTAGGTAGCTCGCACAGTGGGAGTATTGCTACTTGGATTCTACTAACCGGTCACCCCAAAAGCTGGCTTTATCCCTGGTTAAGTGTCGCCACTTGCCACTTATGATATTGCTGCTAGAAGTAATGCTAGTAGTGGTATTGCTACCCTGAGTATAGCTACTCGAGTCAGCTAACAGCAAAATGTATTGCTACCCTTAGCAGTTAGCCACTCACACCACTGTTTTGCAACTGGCTAGTGAGAGGAATTTTTATCTTCAAAGCACTGTGCAAGCCCAGAACAAAGCGCCCGGCAACCGAGTTTGCACACTTGTCTGTGGACAGTTAAGTCCCAAGGGAGACAGTTCTGCTTGTAGAACTGAGAAGAAGTTTTTGAAAGACCTGCTTGCCAAGTGCCAGCCCTTTATATAATGGAAGGGTGTCCCCCCTCCCTGGCACTGACAGACATGCTCCAGCCAATCTTGGCTGGAGTAGTGCAATCAGAGCTTCTGATAAGGTCACGCCCATTGTGTTCCCATAGTGAGACACAAAACGAATGCACAGATCTCCACCAAGCCACAGGGTCACTCACCTGAGAAAAACCCCAAAAGGCCCAAAAGCCCACACAGTGCCTGGAATATTTTGAACCTTCTGGATCACCAGATCCAGAATATCAATATTGGGTCAAACAATGTTGGATTATAATGTCTACCATGATGTCATCTTGTAAATTTTTTTTTTTTTTTGTGGCCAAAGATTCTGGGCATTATCTGATGAGTTAAAAGCTGCAATGGCAAAATTATTCCTATCTCATCTCAGTACGTCATTGCCTATTAAATATTATTTTAAAAAATGGGGGATTTTCTAATATGCTCCATGTAATTAGACCGGGCTTAAACTCACCAACAGAAAGGCTGAAAGTCGGTGAACTTGGCCCACCCCTTCTCCTCAGCCTCTGATGCAGCTGGTTGGGAGACTGCAGTGTCCCAGGGAGAAAAGGCCGCCCCTGCTGCAGGAGCCTTTGAGTTCACCTCTCCGAAGTCTGCTACCCAGCCACTACCTGGGAAAGAAAAGCACCACACACACACACACACACACACACACTCAGTAACACTTATAATGTGAACTCTGGCTTAGCCATTAACAGCTTAGAGGGTAAAACTTGTTACAAACTGCATCTCACTCTTAGTTGATTCTGACTGGTCCTGACTTGAAAAAGAATCCAGGTCCTCTTTAGGGTCTTCTTCCTCAGAATCTGAGTCTGCTGCTCTGTCAAGGATGTCAGCATCAGAACTTGCTGGCATATCAAGAGTCGAACTGGGTGTTTGGCTTTGGGAGGACTGTAACCCACCAAACCTTGGAAACAAAAATAAGAACAATATGTTTTAGAGCATCTATACATCAGGAAACAGTGTACAGAGCATCTCTATTAATGCTTTTACCTGTTTCTTGACTTAGCTTGTGTTGCATAGTTGATTGCTTTTTCCTCCCAGATGTCCTCCTCATCATCATCAAAGGGCTGAATTCTCTCCTTGGAACAGGCCTCAAACACAGCGGCATTAGCCTGCAGAAATCATAATTTACATTTGCTCGCAATAATTCTCCTTGTTCATTACATCTACCATTCTTAAAAGCTTTATGAATTATTTATGTTCCCTCTCTGATTAAAATATAAATAACTTGTTTAAAAACAAGAAAAATATTTACAGTCCAAACTTAACAAAATAAACTCACACTATCTTGGCCTGCATCAATGTTGATATTGATCTCTGCAATCCGGTCAAAAGTTGCACTGCAATGTAAGCAGAGTTACCCAGTCAGTACAGACTCACAGTAATACAGAGACACAAAGAGGATAGTGTTAGCTAAATTACCCAATGCTGTCGTCATGATCAGTAAATTCCTCATCATTGAACCCAAACTGATCCACGAAGTTAGCTGTCATCTGCTGGATTTGGTAGTCTGAAAATGCCTAAAACACATGATCAGGATATTTAAATACAACAGGTCACAATAGAGAAATATTTTAGTGGTGTTTATGTGGTGTACCTGCTGTACTGTCAGCTCTTTGGGGAAGGGGCTCTCCATATCATCCTCTGAGGAAGGTTGAGGATTTCCAGTTCCGACCTAAACTCAGAAACATCAATACAAATGCATCATTTTATGTTTGAATCCAAATTATGATTAAAAATAAAACAGCTGGTAAATGTTTTATGTGTGTGCATGAGGGTTTACCAGGTCTATAGCATTCTTTCTGTTGGTTTCTGATAGTGTTTGTTCCACAAAGGTTTCCCAGCGCCCTCTGTAGTCCTCTGGTAGCTCTATATCAAAAAGCACAAGAACAAAAGTGTGATGAGTGAGATGTGATTTTCTGCTTTTGCTGTTACTCTTGTATTAGTGTTCCACACACCTGTAATGAGGCTACTAATCTGGGTATGAACCGGGCCTTTCTCTAGGTTGTGAACCACTGTGTTAGCAATCCTTGTCAGATGTCCCATGTACCCTCTTCTCATACCACCGTCTGACCTGAACAAAAATGTATGCTTAAAAGAAACCCATTTTTCAGCTCATGACTAAAAATAGCATTATACCAACATCTAAAAAGCTTCTTACTGAATTTTGCTGTTCTCCTCCCAAGCTTCCAGAATCCTCTGAATAAGGTGGCAGTGCTGGAACAACTTGTTAGAGAGAAAAGACTCATTCAATTGATTTAATTCACAAGGAAGGTTCAAAATGGACATTCCATATGACTAAATGGGATTTGTTAATAAGAAAAGCAAAGAAACCTACATGAGTCACCATTAAGTTATGGGCAGAGTTATCAGAGGTAACTGGAGGTTCAGAAGTTGCTGCTTCGATCAAATTTTGCTCTTGTGATGCATCTTGATTAGTCTTGAATTGTTCGTGGGCACTCAAGCCAGGCTGAAGTCTCATTTCATGGGCACAAGGCCGGATGATGGCAGCGACACAAAGCTCCACTTGGAGGTGCAGAAAGTTGTTCCATGTGTACTTAAAGAACAAGTCCTATAAAAAGACATACATTTTATATAGGGTCATTTAACATCTGTCACCACACTCTGAGGATGTGAACATTACAGAACGTTTAATCTCACCAGGAGGAGGTCCATGGTATTGAGTCTGCAAAGTTCCTGTGCTACCACTGCGTGGCTGGCAGAGCTTGTATAAAGAAGCGAGGCCACAAGTCTGGCTATGTGTAGACGTGTGTTCCCTAAAGGTTCCTCCAGCACACCCAGGGTAGTCAGCATAGGATCTCGCTAAACAAGCACAGACACAGTTTATAGCAAGTGGTGAAACAGGAGGAGTCAGAGCATGCTTGACATTTACAGCATGTTCAAGAAAATCGGTTGCTACTTTTGAAACCCTTTTTAGGACCTACAGATTATTTTCTCTTTGGTCATGTACCTTGAGTGGCTCTAGAAGTAGTTGGTGGAAGTGCATCAGGTGTGGCTGAATAGCCAGTAAGATACTGCTGTTAACAGTGTAACTCCTCTCAAATCCCTGAGCATCCATTACACCATCCACCCTGTCATCAACAAAATGCAAGTACAATAGAAAATTCATGAAACATTACAAAAAAAAAAAAAAAAAGAGAAATGAAATAAAACACTCTGCACTTAATATTAAAATTATAAAAAAACAATAGATCAGGGGTTAAAAGATGACTGATCTCTGTAAAGCTAAATCTAATAACATTAGTTTCTTACACACCATTTAAAATCAATTCAAAGTGTCTCACTCACACAGGCCTCCGTATTTCCAGTAAGGTCAGAAGAACTTGAATCCCACAGACGATACAGCTTTCAGTCCTCTCTCCAGAGAACATATTCTGCAGCAACTGCTCAACACATTCCTGTCTGTAGAAACACAATGGAGTGTGTCATTGCCTCTGCATCTGGTTGACACAGAGCGAGTGCATGTGTTTGGGCATCTCTCTGACTTACGATTCCAGCACAATCAGCAGAGGGTCAGGCTGTGAAATATCTTGAAGCTGACTAGCCTGATCTCTGCTAAGACGGATGATGTCACACAAAGTCTGCGAAGCATTGGATTGCCTCTGTGAGCGAGAAAAAGTGTACACAGTCATTCAGCCTTGTATAGCCTCTAGATTCTGCCAGTGATAGTAACCTTGGGGTTTTTTTTCAGCCACTTCCAGGAGAAACACATGTAATAAATTAATTCTTTTCTCTGTCTTGTTTTATGAATGTGCCAATAAATGAAACACGTTTTAATCACAAAAATGAAAAATTAATAAAACACATAAAAGAACTGTCATTCTGTCTTACCTCTTCATCTCTCTCAGGGTGAATGAGCTCTATGAGTCTCTGGGCCAGTTTCTGTTCATTCAACCACTATTATGAAAATAATATTAAAAATATTAAAATTTGTGTTAAAAAAAAAAAGGAAAAATATCTGAAACTGGTGTAAAATTTTAAATGGGCTATCACGTACTGTAAGAGTTTCAAGGCGAAGCGGAGGAGGCTCCACACAGCTGATAAGACGTAGAAGAACATCCATCATGGCTGATGTGTCAATATGCTTCAGAACCAAGGACAGAAATCCCTCCTTCTTCCTCAGGAAACTAATTACCTATGTAGCACAGGGAATAGAGAAAACAAAACAGGAAACTTAAAAGTAGGACACAGAAGGACAAGTAGCGCAAGTAGTTGTTAAGATCATCAAAAAATGATAATGTCAAAAAATAAATAAATAAATAAATTTTTGGGAGGACACTGTTTTTTAGATTGATCTGCATTCACCTCTAATTTTTTGGGAGGTTGGCAGATCAAAGTACAACAGCAGATATTTCAATATCTGCAAATTGATAAAGACATAATTTTGCTCGGTCAGTTCCTAAATAATGAATAGATGTCCCCCCGACACCATCTTCTATGTGCAGCAGTCGTTCAGCTTTAAGGTTTAGACTTTTAATTTGATGTCAAAAGTCAAAGCTCCCTCTTATTTTAAAAATGTGTGCCTCCTCCATCCGCCAGCCTATGACCCCAGAAATAATTTCATCACATTTTCATGGCTCAATTCCACGTGAAACACTGGAGGAGGAGGAACAGGTATCTTTTGTGAAGCCTTTTAGGGATCTGACATGCATGATAAAAATCGGAGAGTCAAATCATTCCAAATTGTAAATTCAGCCTCTTCCTCATGAGTGTCCTCTGTACAGAGGGCTGAGTGAGATCTGTGCAGCACAAATGATTTTAGCACACGCTAGAAAGCACCAATGCTAACATGTAGCATAACAAAGTGAGGGCTAGAAACTCAGCTAAGACTCTACCATGAACTGGCATCCAAACAAAATACAGTTAAAACCCCAAGCAATTAAATGGGCATGTAATTAAAAAACAACAGCCACATTCACTTTAGAGCTTTTGCTAATTCCCCCAATTCAACCCAATTCAAAACAAGGTATCATCTGTAAGCAGAGAATCTGCTGATTACAGAGCTGTCTGTCTTATTACCATGCAATGAAAACGGAGTGAGCTAGCAGCTAAAGAGTAGTAAAAAAAACACTTCACAAAACCGTAAACTGTCTTACCTTTGTTTGTAAAAAAATAAAAATAAAAAAAAAGCTGCTAATGTCTTCTCTTATATGTTTGCATTATTACAGTGAAGTGCACACTCTTTGGGGTTATTCTTTCTAGAACGTTTGTTTGTGGTGTGATTTTTGGCATCATCTCTTTTTTCTCTGGACTGGGATTGGTTAATAGAGGTGTAGATCATGAACATCGAGATGTTTTGAAGAAATTTTTACATTTTGTTTTATGAGTGAAATACATTGCCTGGCCAGCGAAAAAAAAAGGTCACACACTCTAATATGTTGTTGGACCACCTTTAGTTTTGATTACAGCCGCATTCTCTTTGACATTGTTTTAATAAGCTTCTGCAATGTCACAAGACTTATTTCCATCCAGTGTTGCATTGTCTTTTCACCAAGATCTTACATTGATGATGGGAGAGTCCAACCACTGTGCAAAACATTCTCCAGCACACAAAGATTCTTAATGGGGTTAAAGATCTGGACTTTGTGGTGGTCAATCCATGTGTGAAAATGTCTCATGCTCCCTGAACCACTGTTTCACAATTTGAGCCAATGAGTCCTGGCTTTGTCGTCTTGAAATATGGTCATGCCATCAGGGAAGAAAAAAATCCATCGATGGAATAACCTGCTCATTCAGTATACTCAGATAGTCGGCTGACCTCATTCTTTGGGCACTTAATGTAGCTGAACCTAGACCTGACCTATTGCAGCAACCCCAGATCATAGACTACAGTAGACACTAGACATGATAGCTGGATCGCTTCATCTGCCTCTCTTCTTACCCTGATGCTCTTACTCTGGTCTCATCAGACCACATGACCTTCTTCCATTGCTCCAGAGTCTAATCCTAATGCTCCCTTACAAACTGAAGGCTTTTTCTTCAGTTAGCCTCACAGATTAGTTGTTTTCTTATGGCTACACAGCTATTCAGTCCCAATCCCTTAAGTTCCCTTTGCATTGTGCAAGTGGATATGCTCTTACTTTCACTTTTAAACATAGCCCCGAGTTCTACTGTTTTTCTTCTATTTGATTTTACCAAGCGTTTAAGTAATCACTGATCACCATCATTCAAGAATTTTTTCTTTTTACCACCTTTATCCCTTGAAGATGATGGTTCCCCACTATCCTTCCACTTTTTAATAATGTGTTGAACAGTTTTAGTAGTTTCTGCAATCTTCTTAGATGTTTTCTCTGCTTGATGCATTCCAATGATTTGACCCTTCTTAAAAAGACTAACACATCCCGTGGTCTTCTCTATTACCATTGGATGTGTCTTTCCACATGGATGTTTAAGAAATGAGAAGCTACTCATTGTATTAAGTTTGGTTTAAATAACTTGTTGCCACCTGAAAGATAAATCGCCCATGCAGTAATTATCTAGGAGGCTCGTACCTATTTGTTAGTTAAATCCAGGTGGCAACTTCTTTATTGGCCAGGCAGTGTATAATTAGTTTTCCACTCTGGTACCTGAGAAAGGTCAAATGGAACATTTGGGCACAGTAAGGTGGTTCCGCCTGGACATACCTCTGATAAAACATCTGTAAAACTGCCGAGGTTCACTTTTCTAGCATCAGTTACTCATCAGATTGTAGTTTACAAATTCTTCAATGAAACGTGCCTACTATCTTATAATTCAAATGTCATTTGTAGTATAAGTTATTTTTTCTTTCTTTTTTGTTTTCACATGTAGCCTCATAAGCTACATGTGAAGTCATTGGACTACCTGCTCTACTGCTTGAGCCACTGCGGTCCCAGTTGAATTATAAAGTAAAATTTTTTATCTCTGCCTGAGTTCCTGATGAATTTCCTCTGACTTGATTCTAAAACTTCACTTGTAATTTCACATGTCTCAGCCCAAAATTATATATATATAAAAAAAATTATAAAATATACGTTATTTACTTTAGGTATGTCATTTCAGACAGGAAGCAGAAAAAAATACAGCTTGTAAGGAAGACGTTTAAGTAAATATATACAGATACCTTTTTGTGCTCAGCTGATAGAAATAATCAAACACAAGCTGTATGCTGTGGTAAAACAATGGTAAAATGATGCAGGTGCACATACTCCACTCAGAGAGAAGGGGCTAGGAAATGAGGATAGGAAGACTGTACGTAGAAATTGAGAAATGAGATAAGAAGTATGTGTAAATTAACTCCTTGCCAGCAAGATGAAAATGGAAAAAAGGGCAAAAATTAAGTATGTGCATGTAGTATATGTTACCTCAAATCTTTATACCATTCACACATAAAAACACAGACAGCCCATCACAGATTAAGCTTTTCGTGGAGTATGAATTGACCGGATCAAAACAAACTTTTTCTTTTTCTTGCAGCCTCGAGAACAAGAACAAACTTCTTGCAGAGTATGTAACAAGCTTGATGAAACAAACCTAGTTTGAAATCTTCAAGCCTGTATAAGACAAAAAAAAAAAAAACACAAGCATGGCTTTGAGTGCTGGCACATCTGGATGTTGTGGAAAACCTAAATACCAACTTGTAATAAGAACCCTCAGACTCGATTAAATCAAAACATAAAATATAGCCGTTACCTTCTATGAGTGTGCCATTGATTTAGCTGTATGAGCCTGCATGTGTGTGCGTATTACCTGCTCAGTCTTCCGTGTGATGAGGTTCCCAATTGTCTTGCTAAAGAAAGATGCCAGAAGGGGGTTAAGCGGGGATGGCTGCTCCAGGAAAGCATACAGACTTTCCAACAGAGGCTCCTCATTACCCAGCTTATCGTTGATCACTCCTACATCACATGTCAACAGCTCACAGGCTATATTTGGATACCTGGAATAAATGTAGAAAACAACGCTTGCAGTAAAATAAAAATAAAAATAAATAAAATCATGACTAGATTTAGGTTTTGGAACATTGTTGTGTGGCAGTAAAACTAAATAAGCAGCATTTTCCATCAAACAACCAGCTTGACTTTCATAGGTTGTTTTTTAAACTTGCAAATAAGTAGTTATTTTAAATATGAATCTGGTTAGCTGGCTATTTTTTCTTAAATCTCAACACTACTGAACTTTATGGCCTTTTATAAATGGCAAGTAAGCTGTATAATATAGTGCCGAATCAGCAAAACTCCTTTTCCCCCCAAGATGCAGTTTACAACATCAGCATATTCCTCACTACAGCACCTACTTGAAGCGCTTTGTCTCCTCTGCACCAGCAGGGGGCTCTGTTGTAATCATATGAACCAGATCCTGCATGCACTGGTCCTGGCACAAGAACTGGAGAAGTCTATAAATCCGTGAAGAAGGAAAAACAAGCACAAGTATATTTAGAGGCATGCCAGTGAAAGCTACAAACAGTTTCAGCATCCAGCTGCAGAAAAAAATAAGCTGACCTCCTGTTTTGGGCCTTGCACTCTTGCAGAACATCTTCCTCATCCATGAGCTCAGTGAGTGTGACATCCTCCTTGTCCAGCAAAGCCTCCAGATGAGAGGATGTGTGCAAATCAAACTTCCAAAACATGGTTGATGTCACTGTAATGTACACTTAGCTGTTGATCAGAAGAGAACGTGACACACAAAAAAAAGGTCATGATTTTAAAACATTCATACATAGACAATAAGAGGCCCAATAACCATATTTATTTTAACACATTTCTAACATATAACCTAAACTAATATACTTACGTTTTGACAAGGAGCTGCACCTTCAGATGGATCTTGCTAAATACCCATCTGTCATATAGGCATGGCGGGGCCTGAATTTCTGAGTATCAGCAAATTCACGTCACTCATTCTAACGACACACAAACACTGGAGAGACGGCCTTCAACCTGGTCATGAGAAACAAGAAAATAAGAAACAGCAGTGTTACAAAGTAATTTTCAGCAAGATCTGCTTTGCTGCCTCCCTCACAGCCAAAGAATTAAATTCAAGCCAAGTGTGGGAGCTAGGCTTGCACTCCTCTCTAGAAAGAACAGAAAGCATTGCATGTTCAATTAAATTATAGTTGCCCATTTTTGCTCTGATATTAGACAGCTTGCTCTGAGAGTGGCCTCACACACACACACATTATATATATATATATATATATATATATATATATATATATATATATATATATATATATATATTTATATATACACACATCTTATTACAGCATATATTCAATATATATACATATATTGAATATATGCTGTAATAAGAAGGAAAAACAGAAAAAAAAGAACATTCACACAATTACTTTTTAATACCTAAATTCATTGTGCTTTTGTGTATGTTGCATAGCTGACATCTTACTGACATAGCTGACGTGTTACTACAAAGTAAAAACTAGAGACTAAATGTGATGATGATATCGGCTAAACACTTTATAAGGCGGACAGGATTAGATAAAAGCCCAAAGGCTCACTTCACCTGACATTACCTTGAGCCACATTAGACCACAGAAGGAATTAGAAACCCATCCTAATAAAACTGGCCAAGGATTTAGTTTATGATCCTTAAGGTTTATTATAAGGCTGATATAACGTGACCGTAAAGTTAGCTGTTAGATATCGCAACAGAAAAGTACTGTATCGTTTTACAGTGTAAAATAAAGGTGAAACACAATATTAATTTTTGAACGCCATTAAAATTGACTGTATAATACCGTTTCCTCGTGCACACAAATCTCTAATCAACGTGTCGAGGTTTAACAGGTGTTTTGTAATGTGAAATAAGTCAATGTGTGTATCCCTAAGCTATTTAGACTTTTAAATGTAACACAACATCCCTGTCAGGGCCAGCTTTAAAGGCCTTTCTGCGTCCTCATAGCAGCTCAAAACGTTTAATGTTAGCTATTTACGGATTCTAGCTACAGCATGCTAACAGTAGCGTCAACGCAAATTAATGTTCATTAGCCAAGCCATATTACTTCAGGTTAACTTATCACTTTATCATTGTGTGTCACGCGCTTGATCACGATGCTTTTCACTTACCTTGCATGCAAATAACACACCAGTCTGCTAACACAGCCTCACTTGCATTGCTAACGTTGCTATTCCAACACGATATTTTAAGCAAACTGCGTTTAAAAAGCAACAGCGATAGGTCCGTTATTTATCGCAGCCCGGAGCTTACATTCAGTGCTGGGACGACGTCCTCCTGATTGAGATCTAACGTTACCGTTTTCCAGCAACTTGACAGCCTGGCAGCTCGCGCAGGCTTCATTTTAGATAACTGGTATTTTTCTTCTTCTTCTTCTTCCCCAAAACGTGAGCGAATCTTACCTTCAATCCATCATTTCATCAGTCGTCATCTACAAGCTGAAAGGACGGCAGCTTTAGCTGTCAAGTCACCCGGAGGCCCCTTGCAGCCTTTTCATGACTGCGTTGTTAGCTTAACTGGATATCACCCTTTCCTGGCTGCAATGTCACTTACACTGCCTTTACACAGGGGATACCGTGCAGCTGTATTGACACACAGTAAACAGAAAATAAATTAGATTAAAAAAATGTTATTTAAAAGTTAATATGGCGACTATTTAATGTTTTATCAAAAGTTTGGATTTACTGTGTAAACGTAACTGTAAATATTTGCTGTCACCAGGGGCGTTGCTAGCAGTAGAGTTCCACTGGGGCCCCACTCCCAAGTCACATAGTTTGTTTTTCTTGAAAGCCTGTTGCATTTATTATTATTTTTTTAAGTACAATGCAAACTTTGCATTGGCAGGATTACTTTTAAAATGTAACCAAATATTTCTATCATCACCTTGTTTATATTACTATAAGAAATATAACAATTGCTTTATGGTTAAGTAAATATATTAAGCTCCAACATGTAGAACTGCATACATGTGGCAGGCTTTGCATACTCACCTTGCATAAAGCAATATATGCTGATTTAAACTGCATTGAAGAAATGGTGCAAACTCAAACAATTAAAAATAATCATCAAAATTTGAATTTATATTGATGAATGAGTGAAGCTTGTAGATAGACTGTGTAAACAACTGTACTCCTTATGATGATGACCTAAAATCTGCAGATTTACAATGTCTGTAAATATACCAAGATTTAAGAAAATAATCAATTTGGTTGTAGCACCTTTCAATCACCAACATTTTGATTTATTCAATACTATAAACAGAAAGTGAACATTTACATAATGGATCTCTTTAGAGTCTCTTTGTGGCTCTACTATTGAAGGAGGCAATACATGCAGGTTTTCATTTTTGGTCCTATGAGATTATTTCCCTGCTGATATAAATAATCTATTGAGCAAAAGATATTCTTAATTCCATATCAGCTAGGCTTATCTTGGTTAAGTAAAGGTTAAATAAAAAAAAATGGCAATGTTCTATAAAGGTCAGAACACGAGCAAATGAAACTGTAGTAAGAGAAACAATTAGTACTCTCCTGCTCCCACAAGGTGGTGGCAAATGATTTTAAAACCTGAAAATAGTCTGTAGTTGACCAAAAGCACTCCCATCTTTTGTAGAGTTAGAATTGAGTTTTTTTATATACGAAAAAAAAAATTGTTTTAGTTATCAAATAAATGTGCATATGATACTGTTACTTTTTTCTGTTAATAACAATCTATAACCGTTAACAATTACTTTTTTTAATAAAACTGAAAAATAAATGAAGTAGCAATACATTAGAATGAAAAAATCACTGAATGGCTTCACAGAGTTTCACCAAAACTTATGTTGCCTATTGGATTGATAAGAATTCAACAAGAATATTTTTAATCTTGCATTACAATTTAGAAAGAGTCTATTGCATTATGATAATGAGAAATATATATAGATGTTTGAAGATTTGCTACAGAACTTTTCGGCAGAAGACTTGAGTTAGAATCCTATTTTGTACCATTAACTTGTTTGTTAAGTTTGAAACTAGTCCACTGGGTTTTCATTAAAATAGACCATGAACTCGATATATCCCTGCTTGAATCAACACAACAGAAAAACCAAAAAAGTTTCTCTGTGTTGTGAGCTACTGTAGAAACATGACAATGCAACAATGCATATTTAGAGTAAGAAGGACTACCATTTGCCCCCATGGTTTTTTTTAAAGTAACAATAACAAAACTATATACATACATACATACATACATACATACACACACACACACACACACACACACACACATTTATATATATATACACACACACACGCACACACACATATACTTACTCAATTTCTAGTCATATAACAGAATGATTGACTTTTGTGTTGTCATACCAAACAATGACAACTCGCAACAACCCCTGACTTGGACTGCATAAAATAAACACATGACAGAATGTAAGCTTTTTTGATAGTGTTTTAAATATTATTCTGAACTACATTTGGAATTGACATTACACTGGCTAATTAAAAGATTTTACATAAAGTAGCTGCATAAACTCTTCATGAGCTTTCTTGGATTTGTAACTTTTAAACTCAGGCACAGTGCATCCATTCAGTCCAGAAATTAAGTCAGTCTGTAAGAATTTGATCAGAGGTACACACTGGGCCTAGTAATTCAGCGCAATGTCTAGGTTTATGTTGCTCATCTTGTTTCTTGGAAGCACAATTCAGTCCATTTGTCTCTACCCTTCGCTGCAAAATTTGGGCAATTTTGACATGAACATTTTAGACAAGCAAAGCCTCAAAGCTAACTAGGCAATAATGGTGGCAGGACAGCTGCTCACAAGATCCCTTAAACATACGGTGAAATTCAATAGCAGAAATATTAAATTTTGAACTGACAACTGTTTAAAATTGAATTCAAGTGCATTACCATTACACAATATGACCATATCCCAGGTACCAGGACTACATCGCTGTCTTAAGTGTGGCTAATGAAAAAAAAGACTTTAAAAATATTGAGGTAGTATTTAATTTTATTTAATTTTATTTATTTTTATTTATTTATTTATTTATTTATTTATTTATTTATTTATTACCCAGCTTAATATCAATACGTAAGCAGCGAAACTGTCTTCAAAATAATAACGTTGACATTTTTGGCATTTGTTTATGGGTGGGTGTTTGTGTGTAGGATCTGGCAAAACCCAGGACAGCCCCAAACCGGCGAACCTTGCGTAGGTCTGCTCCTCACGCATCTCATTCTCCGCAGAAGCTTTTTCTGTGGTAGCCGGTTAGCACGATGGCGAACGTTGCGGATACTAGGCTATACGACATTCTTGGAGTTTCACCTTCTGCCTCTGAAAATGAACTAAAAAAGGTATGGATCTTTTGAAACGAAAAGTACATTTGATGGAGTTTGGAGAAAAATTAGGGAGGGAGGTCACCAGTGTAATGTGGCCTAAAAACAAGCTAATGGAGGAGAGCTAGCTTAGTTTACATATACAGCTAGGCTACGGGTCTGCTAGCATGCAAACTAGCTAAAATACCTCATTGCAATTGGTTTTATAATCAATTCAAGCAACTAACTTGTAAATTTATGTTAAGACTGGTCAATTTGATCATTAATATATACGTCGGGAGGATGACCTTTGCCTGTCTAAAGAAGCAAATTAGTGACCACGAGTACTAGAGGTTGAAGGCTATTAATGCTAGATGACACATTCCAGCAAATAGTCTCCATCTCCATCTAGCGATGTGACGTTAGCTATGCGAGTGATCTAGTTAATTATGCCTAAAGTTATATCGGCGTGATTATGTTGTACCATTTTAACACGTACTAAGGCTTTATTTTGTTTGTCAGACTGTTTTAGCAAATGCCATAGATAAACTTGTGTGGTAGTGAGAAGCTCCCAGTAATGTCAACCACCGTGGAAACTCAATAAACAGATCTACATATACATATTTAGTTGTAGATATTATATGGCCCCCTTAATGTCCCCTCGTGTGACTCTTGAAGACAACATAGTCGCTGTAACCACAAAGGAGATAGATTTAAGATGAGTAGGTTTATTTTATTTATTTTAGCATCAAGATCAAGTTTCCATGTCTCATGATTACATCCAGACCTCTTTTTTGTATTGCTTGTTTATTCATTTATTTTTGTTAACTTCCAATATGCTGATGAATCAGTTATGTGAATTTCCATAATAGAAGTTAGAAAACATTTGCACAGTTAATTTTTTTTTAGGAAATTTTGGTATCTCCTTATATCACTCCATTTTTTTTCCAAACGTTTTAAGTTCTAAAATTTATTTTCAGTATAAGACCATGAATAATAAGTGAACAAACTGTTATAACTGTTAGAGTGTAGGTAGTAATGAAATGGACAAATTTAATAGGTTTTACCCATTATAGAAAATACTTCTGGCACAGAAAATTTGGTAAGAAACCAATTAAAGAAAATGGCATATAAATACAACGTCTGTTTTTCTAAAATGCAACAAAAATGTAAATGTATTAGTTATGAATGTATTTTTACTTTTATTAGATTTTATTGAAATACAAAGGAAATAATTTACATTATATTCAGTAGCCAGCTCCAAAGTATTTTAATTTCAAACAAATATAGATATACATGCCAGCAAAACATTTAAAAAGTGAGTTATATAGTTATATATACCAGTGTGTTGCATAGCCCCTCATTTTCTTTGCATGATGTACTCATTGTAGAACTGATGATGCCAGTGTTAAAGTTTTGTGATAGGAATCTGGGCCAATTCTGGTTGAATACAAGAATTTACCTGCTCAACAGACCATGGCCATCGTCGTTTGACTCATGTCTTCACGATGAGCCATATGATTTCAGTAGAAGACAAATCTTGGTTAGAAGTATCACAGTCAAGGACATGGAACTCTGTGACGCTGTGTTGTGAATTGTGCAGAGACAGTGGCATGATTGATGTTATATATATATATATATATATATATATATATATATATATATATATATATATATATCTCAATTGCATCTTATATTAGCCCTTTTACACACATCAGTCTTATTTATTAGGTGCACAAAAGATGTTCCTGTCATGATGCAGCGTTTCTCTTTCAGTAATTTACATATAACAGGAGGAGTTTCAGTGCTGTGTCACTGTGCACTTATACCCTGCAAGACGAGCAAAACACCATTGATTAATCGCATGAGTAACATCTTTTTTTTTTAAGAATAGTGTTTTATTCCATGCCAGTTCATCTTTACACACTGTGGTTTGACTATAGAACTACCTTAGTAGTTGTGATGTTCAGCCGTGCATCGGCTGGATCTCTGAGATCTCCCCAGACTTTGAATCTTTTATTTATGTTGAAAGATCTTAAGTTTTTTTTGCAATCAACAAATAATCAGCAGATAATTACCAATTATCTGCTACAATCAGCAGATAGTTACCAATTATCTGTTGATTGTAGATTTTTCCATTATATTCTGTTAATTGTTCCTTGTTCATAGTTTTTTGGGGGGATTTTGCTGGCATCAAAATCTATATATTATTTCATTTCCTAAATGCAGTTTAAGCTGTATAGTGAAAACATGGAACATTATTGTCCTTGTACTTGTAAAGGTTCAAACAAATTATGAATATAGCCTGTGTTCTCCACTCTGAAAACGTACTTTTCATGAATGTAGTCTGTATTTAGATTTTAAAATTGGGCCGCTGTAGCTCAGGAGAAAGAGAAATCGTCTACCAACTGGAAAGTTGGGGATTGATTCCAGGCTTCCCCTGACTACATGCTAAAGTATCCTTGGACAAGACACTGAACCTCAACTTACCTCCCGATGTGTCTATGGGGGAAAAACACCAAATGACCAGTGCTTGAAATAATTGTTTACCTTTATTGTATGAAACGTTAATGCACTAAAGTGATTTGCTATCACCACTATTTGACTACTGGGCAATTGAGTGCAGGTAATGTGCACAGAGTTATCCATGTTGATCTTTGATTTGTTACAGGCCTATCGCAAACTGGCCAAAGAGTACCATCCTGACAAAAACCCTGATGCTGGAGACAAGGTATGATGCTTCAGTGCTTGTTAACATTTACAAAAGTGCTAGTAGCAGCATAGTTACTCATATATTAGGAAAAACATATGATTTCAACTTAATTAGTCACGATCATGCACTAATTCTATTAGTTTGTGTCAAGATCAGAAACTCTTATAGGATTTTAGTCCATTTTTTATGTGTTTTTGTTCTGTGGCTTAAAGCCCCCAAAAATTCTGGTTTGTTGTTTTTGTTTTTTTTATTTTCTTAGAGGGCTCACATTTTTTGATTAACTGAATTTATTTAAATAGTGGTCTGCATCCAAATCTGATCACTCCTCATTGATTTTTCTAGTTTAAAGAAATTAGTTTTGCCTATGAGGTACTGACAAACCCAGAAAAGAAGGAACTTTATGATCGCTATGGAGAACAAGGGCTGCGAGAAGGAGGAGGTGGAGGACCTGGCATGGACGATATCTTTTCTCACATTTTTGGAGGAGGACTCTTCGGCTTCATGGGTGGACAAGGCAGAGGACGAAATGGAGGCAAGAGAAGAGGAGATGATATGGTACATCCTCTGAAGTAAGTACTTTACATTTAGGTATTTTGGATACTAAGTTGGGAGGCTCAGAAAGTTGAATGCTACTGTAACTTTTTTGTTACAGAGTTTCTCTTGAAGACCTGTACAATGGAAAAACCACAAAACTGCAGCTTAGTAAGAATGTGCTGTGTGGGGCCTGCAATGGGTGAGTCTGCTTTTCACGTTTGATATTTGTGACATACAGTATCTCACAGAAGTCAGTACACCCCTCACATTTTTGCCAATATTTGATTATACCTTTTCATTGGAAAACACTATAGAAATGAAACTTTTATATACAGAACACCAAACTATGGAAACTAAACTTTGATATTCTGTATGTCAAAGTTTCACTTGTGTAGTGTTGACCCATGAAAAGACATGATAAACATATTTGCAAAAATGTGAGGGGTGTACTCACTTCTGTGAGATACTGTATGTGACATATTTGTCATATGTTTTTTTTTTATATATTTATATATTAATATTAGGGCTGGGCACGTTAGTGCGTTAATGCAACAAGTAATTAATGCCGTTCATTTTTTTAAATCGTGCTTTTAAGGTTTTGTTTGTTTTTTTGTTTTTGTTTTTTTTTTGCTGGCCGCTGGCTTTGTCTCCCTTCCTTGCTGCAGCGGTGCATCTGATGTAATCAGGAGAGAGTGGGTTTATTAAAGTGATTTTTGGATGGCAAACTGTTACCAAAAGATAATGAGAAACTTTTTATTTATTTATTATTAGTTTTTTTTAAATAAATGCGGTTTTAATTTAGGCAAGACAGCAAAGGTAAGACATGTTTTCTGACTTTTACTAACGTAAAGCACAAATCGGGCCTTCTTCTGCCTCTGGTTTGGTTGTTGGTGATAAAAATGGTTTTGCTGAGCTGTTAGCTGAGATTCTGGATTTTCTGTGGATACCACACGTTTACAGTTACATACCTGACGTTACACCTGGAAACTAGATGTTAACCCCTTAACTCCCGGTAGCGGAGGGTGCAGGTGCAGAGGTTCAGCTAAACAGTTAAGCTAAGAAAAAAAGTTTAGAGAAATTATAGCCAGAAATCTGGATAATGAAGCACTGAAGGTGCATGGATGGAAGTTATTGTGCATATTGTGAATATTTCTCTCTCCCCACCATCTAGAAGCTGTGAGATTCTAATCCTGCTTTCTGTCTGTTCACCTGTGTATATATATATATATATATGTATATATGTATATATATGTATATGTGTGTGTGTATATATATATATGTATATATATGTATATGTGTGTGTGTATATATATATATATATATATATATATATATATATATATATATATATATATATATATATATATATATATATATGTATGTATATATATATATCTATATATATATATATATATATATATATATATATATAGACTATAAAAAACAGGGTAAAGGTGTGTAGATGTACAACTGTTCATGTGACTTCACCTTATTAAACAAGGTAATTGACTCACTCTTTCCATTTGCCAGTACCAGTGTACCTTAAGTGTGCTTAGACCTATATTTTAAAATTGATTTCATGGTTTAAACAGAAGACTGATAAAACAGGAAGGGATTACATTTGACTGTATTATAGGCTCTGGTGGGCTACAAATCTCAGTAAAACAAGACAATTTTCGAAGGGGGGAAAAAAGTTTTTCAGTTTTTGAATGGACTAGCCTGGCAGAGTCAGCCCCACATGCTGCTGGAGTGTGAGCTACCAGCCACCATAAAGACTGGTTTAAACAAGCATTTCATGTTCTCTTCTCTCTGTTTAAAGGTGCATCATTGCTGATAATGATTTTTCCATTTCAGAAACTCAGTATGAGATATTTCTATTATTGAACATGCATTAATAATGGAAGAAGTCAGCTGTACTCACTGTTACAGCACTGAGAACTGCCCTGTCCATCCAGGTCTCATGTTTGCAGAGACATTTGATCAAGGACTGAATACCAAATTGAACCTTTACCACTATGAAGAAAAAACAGAAGTTATTGGTTGCTTTGCAGATGACTTTTCTAGAAAGGATGTCATGTCTTGTACAAAATAGTTTCTAAAAAAAAAATGCTTGTTCTAACTGTTGACTTCCAGGCAGGGGGGTAAGGCAGGAGCAGTGCAGAAGTGTGTGGCATGCAGAGGAAGAGGTATGAGAATCATGATTAGACAGCTGGCCCCAGGGATGGTTCAACAGATGCAGTCAGTCTGCACAGACTGCAATGGAGAGGGTAATGTGTTCTTACTCATCCACATCCCAATAATGAAAAAATGGATAATGCACAATTAGAAACTAAACAGGCCCTAAAAATGCAATCTGTGTGTGTTTATTTGTTTATCCAGGTGAGGTGATAAATGAGAAGGACCGTTGCAGAAAGTGTGAGGGTCAGAAAGTGTGCAAGGAGACCAAACTTCTGGAGGTTCATGTGGACAAAGGCATGAGACATGGACAGAAGATCACATTCTCTGGTGAAGCTGACCAAGCTCCAGGTGTTGAACCAGGAGATATAGTTCTAGTGCTGCAAGAGAAGGAACATGAGGTACTCTGAACAAGATGGCTGCTGACATTGGTCTGAAAGCTAGGTTGAATTATTGCTACAAGGAGAACAATTGTGTAATGAATAAATTGTAATAGTATTGGAAAAACCTTTGCTCATGAACTAAAGTAACAAACTTGGGCTTTTAATTTAAAACAGGAATTTCGGCGTGATGGCAGCGACCTTCACATGGTCCAACGCATTGGCCTGGTTGAAGCGCTCTGTGGCTTCCAGATGACTGTCACGCACCTGGATGGACGTCAGCTGCTTGTCAAATACCCACCTGGCAAAGTCATTGAGCCAGGTAAGCACACTTGTTACATATTCATTTAATTTACTGCTCTTGTTACTTTTTCTTGTTTTGTTTTTTGCATTTATGCAACATTTCTATAGTTTTATTTAGGGCAATAATCACTACGAATATACAGGTACAGTTTAATCAGTTCCAACAAGAAACAGATGTTAATCAAGTAAAAAAGCTAAGTGAAAAATCATCGGTTATATAGCAAATTATTAATAATTGTTTTTCTTTGCCCGCCATTTAGAAGCTAAGGAGCACATTAATGTATATTTTTTCAGCATTGTGACAGAATTGTCTCTATTCTGAAGCACAATCTGAAGCGGAATTTACATTTTATGACAGTTAAAAAAGTGGCATACAACACTTAATGTATGAATATTTTTAAAAAATTAAGGTTATACTATTAATTTTTAAAGAACTTTCGTAACACATCTATCAAAAAAAAATTGAGTAACATAGTCAAAGCTTAATTTAAGGCTATCTGTATTACACAGCTTGTAAACTGAAAAGTCCAAAATGCACAAGGAAGACAAGACTTCATGTCGACTTCTAAAATTCTCATTGCATCTGGATGTTTTTAACCTGTTTATGTGGCAGGTTGTATTCGTGTGGTGAAAGGAGAAGGAATGCCTCAGTACAGAAATCCTTTTGAGAAAGGAGATCTATACATCAAGTTTGATGTTCAGTTCCCTGAAAACAACTGGATCAGCCCTGAAAAACTGAATGTGAGTGGCCATCTTAAAAAAAAAAAAAAACAGCTGAAATAATTGTAACATTTTCATTTATGTCTGTATATCTTTCTTTCAGGACCTGGAGTGCTTGCTGCCGGCTCGTGCTGACAATCCTGTGATTGCTCCAGATGCTGAGGAAGTTGATCTGACAGATTTTGACAAGAGCCAAGGTTTTGGGGGTGGAGCCAGGAGAGAGGCCTATAATGATAGTTCTGATGAGGAAGGGGGCCATCATGGCCCAGGGGTGCAGTGTGCACACCAATAGAAAGACTTATACATAGACTGGTACACCTTAAAATATAAATAGACAAACATCTCAAGTTCCATTACTAACACTTTTCAAAATGTGCCGCACCTACACGCACATTTCTCTCTTTTCATGAGTCCAGTGAAAAGGATATACACAAATATGATCCCTCCTCAGTTCCATGGTGCCCATAAGTCAGAGAGATCCTGGATGTGTGATGACTGTTTTGTGTTTATGGACATTTGTGCCCATCAATGTCTCCAGCAAGGAAGTAGTCTCACTATCAGATGTTCACTGGCAGAATCCAACTTGGACCTCCCTGATTTCATCATAAGCTTTTATCTTTTACTGTGGGAAACACCAGTCTAGTGTACAAAATGCAAATATTGTCAACAATCTTGTAAAAGGTGTAGTTTAGTCAGTCACATACAAGCGCATGTTGCTTCTTGCTGAAGATCTTGACCATGTAGATCCAGGGTCCAGACACTACAGAAAAATCTGTGACCACACCCATTTAAATTTATGATATGTTACTGCTGTCAGAGTACTCTGCTGCCACACAAGTTCACCTAATTACATCTCTGCATAGCCTGCTGAGAATTGAACATTTAACCCAGCACCACCTCTAAGGATGACCTGTCTGATATTGCAAATGTGATTTGCTGGTTCTGTTTGGTTTCTAGCTGTTACACCCATAGGATGTTACATCCCAGAGTATAGCATTTGTCCACTAAGGCACTATGGCTTTGTTTTTTTTTTTTTTTGTTTTGTTTTTTTTGTTTTTGTTTTTTTTTTTTGTCTGGAATTTAATCATCTTTATCCTTGTTGGTGTGAATGTTAGTGTGTTTGAAACCCCAAACCCTGAAGCTATGTACTCTTGATTGGAGTTGAGGACATACTGATGTGTTGTATGTGTGCAGTGCAGTGGCTCAGTGTGTGTGAGAGCTGCTGTAGAATGTTCTAGCTTTTTAGTGTGGTAGGTATTCCTGTTTTATGTTTAACTGCAGTGAGAGTGGACACCAAATATAGTCAGTTAAGGAAGAAAAAAATTGAATGTTTATTTGCTGAGAATCTCAGATGTAGACAGTTTCCCTCTACTTCAAGGACTTAGAGGTCCTCCTATGTTGCAGGAAAATGCGGGGTCTGCGCCTAAATCTTTGTTTTATACATATCTCCCTATTGTAGAGTTGTTAGCCAAAATTATGTTTATTCACTTGTGACAATTATTCCCCATCTCCATTTGCCTGCAGATAAAGTTGTAATCTATAGGTGCATTCAAAGTCTACAGCAGACTATTCACAACCCTTTGTTACACATGCAAGCTATGGCCGACATATGTTCACATGAAGGAAGATTAGTGAAACCACTGTAGACTGTTTACATACACATTTGTGACACATTGTGTATGTAATTTCAGCCACGGGTTAAATTCCACACAAGGGGGGGTCATGGGTAAATTACGTTATTGTTGATGCTATTGGTTGTCAAATGGATAAAATGTATAATAAACTATGAGTTTGTTGACACCTGTGTTGTTTCACTGTGGTAACCTGCATTTAATATGATCAAGAATGTGTAGTTTATTCATTTATCTCAAAGAAGGAAACATTACAGAAACAGCATGATGATTGAAAAGTGGTTTAGGAGAGTACAGTATTAGAAAACCTACATACCTCAACTATTAGAAAAAGTTGTATGTAGTGATAAACATGTTGGCTGGTATTAACAGTTTTGTTGTAATGACTACAATGCCATATAAAAGCTAAATGAACATCCTCCAAGTGTGATTCCATAATTTTTTTCTGGGAGATGTGGCGAAACATAATTTAAAACGGCTGTAGGGTTTCAGTTTGCTTCATCTTCTGTCAAGCTGCTGTGTCGAGCAACCGGAGCCAGGAGTTCCTTAAATCCTGCTGTGTTCCTGAGGAACAAATAGAAGCTGGTTCATATCGCTTTGCTGTTTTCTCAGTAATTAAAAATAAATTGTCAATTACCTGTCTCTTCTGGACTGCATGATATATGATCGCTCTCTTCTGAGCTGCTCCAGTCGCTCTCTAACAACAGTCTTCTGCTGGTTCTTGTCTTCCTAAACCAACAATAGTATTTATTCAAAGCAGAGCAGAAATATTGGCACAAGTGTCCTCATTGTTTAGTTACCAGTGGTAGATCTTGTGTGAGATGTCTTAGCCTGTCTGTGTGTTTAAGGCCAAGCAGGTCCTCTTCTGCTTTTCTGTTCTGGATAATTGAGAGACGCTCCTGAACCTGAAAAATAAACAATGAAAATCTAGATCTCTCTTCCAATAATTTGTCTATCTGCTTTGCTCACCCTGAGCCACTGTCTGTCTCTGTCTCTCTGCTGCTTCTGTTCAACTTTTCTTTGGATGTCCACCAAGTTGCGCATTGTTTTCTCCCTCTCCAGTGCAGACACTGGTTTTCTCTCTTGCCCCCTCTCCATCAGACTGGGTTCCCTCATTTCCTCGCTCTCTGAGAAACTACAGTCTGCCTGTAAAATGAGGAAAACGCTGGTTAGATCTTAAAATAAATGACTGAGTTGCTGGTAATTGAAATTGAAATGACACATTTCACAAAGATGCAGCGACTGCCTCACAGTTGAGTCTTTAGAATGTGTCAGGTCCTCATGGTCAGATAGTTCAGACCCTCTATGTTCCCACAGCTCTGACTCTGTTTCAGTAGGACACATTTCCACCTCAGTCTCATCTCCATCAGTGTTTGCTGTGTGATTGGGAATTCCAGGACAGAGGTCATCAGCATGCTCGGAGGAATCAGCTATGAGATGTTGCTCCATAGCCTGCCGGTTCTCTGCTACCATTGCAGCTGTTTGTTGGTCACTTTTGGATGCAGCTTGTTGCTCATGTGGTAGATCATCTATTGGTCTCATTTTCAAAGACAACTAAAACATAAAGAAGGGGAAGAAATATGATTAAATACACAAGAAAAGTGTTCTACACATTCCTGTAGTATGTTTTCTATTTTACTATACTGCTAATTTGTAAACTGCATCAAGGTGACATCAAGAAACATTTTATAACAGTGTTGTTCACCTCTTCTCCATCTTTGTCTTGAATTGTTTCCTTGCATTGTGTTGGCTGCACTTGGGTCTTCATGCTCTCAACATCCTGATTCCATTCTGTTTTTACATCTGCAGCCTCTGTCTCATAGTCTGGATCATTCTCAGGGCGTTTGCTCCAAGCAAGTGTGATCAAAGACCCCTGCTTCTCATAGCTCCGAGAGCTTTTGATAGCACTGGCCTCTTCTTCTTTACTGGCCAGGCTCTCATGAGCATTACCTTGTGCATTTGGTACACACAAGATTTCCAAGTAGGGCAAATCCTCCATGACATCTCCACAGCCTGTAGGAATGTAATTTGTATTATACCTTCAGCTGTGGGAGTGATTTTTTTTTATTTATTTTTTTTTTAACTCTGCTTGCAATACCTGAGCAGACATTTTGTCTGTTTGAGACATCTGCAGTTTGTTTGCTGCTGGTCCTTTTAATTGAATCAGCCATCACGGCTTCAGCCGATCCACTGCTGATGCTTTCAACTTGAGATATGAGTTGCTTGTTGTTGCTCTTTTCATTAAAGTTGGAGACTAGTATAGAGCCTGCTGTTAGCAGGGCATCTGAGGTCAGGAGGTGGAGCAGGTTGGTGAAGCGCTGGGTTTGAATTTCATCTTCATATTTATCCTGGAGAGCTTTGATATGCTGAGTATTCTAGCAGATGCACAAGCACAACTGTTACTAATTTGTGTGTCCGATGTTACATGAACTTTGTTTTGAACCAAACACTGTCTCGTCTCACCCTGTCTGCCAGGTCTTGCAGTAAAGCAACAGCTTGGACCTCTTGCAGCTCCATTAGATGGGTCAGAAGGATCCTAGTGCAATCTTTAAGCTTATGTTTGGACCATTCTTGGTTCATTTGGGTCTGAGGGTTTGTTTGCAGCTGAGCATGAATTTGTCTGAGCCTTTCTACACAGCCAGCCCTCAAAGTAACTTGCTCACTGTCTGTTACTGAAACAGCAAACAAGACGACAGATTGCAGCAATAAGAGGAATACAAAAGAAACTAATTCTGACAAATTGCTGCAAAAAAGAAAAAAAATTACCATCATTTGAAAGCATTGTACAACCTGACTCTTCCAAATCCTCCAGGGAGATCCCATGCACCAGCTTAACCAGATGCTTCCTCTCTTTCTCCTGAGTCAGCACCAGCAGCTGCAGTGCTGCCTTCTGTCAGAGTTTTTGTTCTGTTATTGATAAAAACATCTGCAATGCTCTCTTTTTATTATGTGAACCCACAAATGAAAACAGGGTTTTGGAGTGATGACATGGTGCATCACCTGTCCTTCAGAATCAGTGCTCCATAATTAGATTCACACTACCTGCTCAAGTGTCTTGAAGTTATTTTCCTCCCTTTCTCCCTCTTCAGCACAAAGCCACAGAGCAGCCTGTTCTTCTCTGAATGGACTGAAAACCTGTGGCCTGAACAGAGGGATGAGCTACAGACTGCAAGTAGCTGAAATTCATTCCGTTTTCACTATATGGTTTTGTTTTTACCATGTCTCCCAGGACTGCCGTGCTGCTAGAAGAGCCCTGTAGGACATTTTCTCCCGATGAGCTCGAAGAGTTGCCAGTCTGATGTAGAAACAAAGCAGTCTCAGACTCTCTCCCTGCAGCCTGGAAGATAAACATTAAATAAATCAGACTTTTTCCTCTCCTGGTGTCATGTTTAGAGCTATGTATACAATGTATAATTCCCTCGAAGCACAAGCAGACACAAGTGGCTTTCAATGTATTTACAAGTCAGCCATGTAGATATACAGTGTATTTGTATGTATTTACCGTTGGCAGAGGACTGCCAGTGTGTTTTGTTCTTGTTGACGAAATGTGTGCAGGTCATACAGGAGAGAAACAGCTGACCAGGACTGCTCCTTGAACTCTGGACAGCTTCTTAAAGATGTGTCCAAACAGGCCCTGCAGGAGAATATTTCTTTCATACCTGTGCATTAGCTGATGCATGAAAATTTTTACTTAAAACTTGACTTTAAATGCATGGTTGGAACTTTACTAACACTTCTGATGAGTTAGTTTTTTAGCTAGCTTAGTTTGGATTTTGTTACATCGCTAATTAGGATCTTAGTTATCACATGAATTTTAGCGATAACCTCTTAGAGATGTCCAAGTTCTGGTACATTCTAAAATCGAAACTGGATGGGAGCTGTGATTGGTTGTGGTGGGGGTGGCAGGGTGGGTGCATGCATGCTGTGTGTTTACGCGTGTGTATGAATGCATTTGAGAGAGATTATGATCAGGTGTGTGTTTTTAAAAAAGTTAGGTTTATACTTTGGTGTGTAAAGACTTGTTTTTAATCTTATAAAATAGTTTTTATGTACTCTGTTTTTTTTTATGAAATGTGCTTTATAGATTTGATTTGATTTGATTTGATTCAGCATGTCATGATATTGTCCTGTAAAACTTTAATTATTTTCTTATGCACATCTGTTAACTACATTTAGTGTCAACTAAAGAAATTCAAAGGGGATGTTTTCTTTTGCTTGTTTATTCCTTTTCCATGAGTGCACTTATGGGATTTTTTTTCTTTTGTTACTTATATTCTTTTTAAAGTGTAAGGTTCAAATGCTTCACAGAGCAAAATGGACAAAATAATATATGCTATGTGTGAGTTTAAATGTTTGTTGCATAGGCATATTGTTCGTTATAAATGAGGGCTGGGCCCAAAACTTTGCAATGTGTTCAAGTATGTTTCTTTTCCTAAATGCTGGGTTCATGAAGAGACACTGTGGCATTTTATCACCTCTTGTTCTTGATATCTCTTTGGTGATTAAGTCATAAGTCTCTATTGAGGAACAAAGATTTAAGTAAGGTAGCAATACTCTAAACGCAGGTTTGACTGGAGGGGGACTTTAAATGTTAAGACTTGCTGTATGTTTATATACTTGTATATCCTGAATGCTCCAGGTAGCTCAGCCAAACGGAGCATGTCAACACGTTCCAAAGCTTCCTCTGCAAAATCTTCCACCACTTCCACTTCCCTTTGCTGTTGCCATGGCAAAAGTGTTTCCCATAATCTCTGTGCTGAGAAATCACCAAAAAAAGAAATGAAACAGGATCACATCTGGACCATACTGCTGACTAGGCTGCACAGGAGTTAAGATGACATTGTTTGGTGTTATCATGACAAGAGGTCAGAGTGACATGGCCTTACTGTAATCCTCCTGAAGCATTTCCGTATAAAGCAGGTGCGCTACCACATCATACTTGACTTCCACCAATAGGAGAACATCCGACAAGGAGACACAGCCCCATGTCTGACCTGCAACACCTTGTTTTTCGTCCTGCCAGGGGGCAGAGAGTATGCTTTGCACGCCCTCTGATACCAATCTAAGGAGAAACATCAGCAATATGATTTTATTAAACAGGCGCTTTTGTGTGGAGGGTGATGTAAACATTACAAAAAGGTTCATTCTAATAATCAATACTTTCTATAAGATCTGTTCAATGACACAATCTTATTGGAATGCTTCAGTATCAAATGTTCTGTTATTTGCATGAATATATCTTAAACAAAACTAAATATGCAGCCGTTTTTGTAGCTTTGTTATGACTGACTCAGTAGCTGTAGCTGATGTTGAGCAGATTTACATAAATCTTTTTTTTTCATCATAATTAGCATGTACCTTTACACTATAATTGACATTTTTGCTACAGGGACTACTACAGAGGTTTGCTCTAGAGAAACGATCACGCCTTCCCCAAAGTACAGCAATAATGTAAAGTATTTCATGTAAACACATTTTTGTGCATTTCATTTGTCTACTTTGTGTCTCACATACACCAGTATTACCAGTGGGAAAAATTCATATGACCTGAGAATTTTTTCATGCTTGCTAAAACATGCTCACCTAGCCCAGCACTGCCCTGCTGCTTTCTTCAGCCTCCTCATGGTTTTCATTCTGCTCCAGAGCTCCCTTTTCCTCACCAGTCCTCCTATCTGTTGCAGGAAATAAAACAAGGTAAATAACAATGAACAGAGCTGCTGAGACTTCACACAGAAGAAATCCTGCTTTTCTGCAACAGCTCACCAGAGAACCATTCATTTGAATTGTGCATGGCTGTGAAGATCCAGACTCAGAGATGCAGACATTTCTGAAATTTTCAGGCTCTGCGCTTTGGTGTAAGCCTCCCATCACAGGATGAAAACTCTCTGCATTTAGTAGCTGAAAGTCCCAATACAGCTGAAGAAAATAATATTTGCTCTTAGAAGTAAATTTATACATTGAGATGCGTTTATGGGGATACATAAATGAAAAATTTATCGTACCATTCCTCTGCTTTCCCGCTCCTTCTCCATTTCTATGAGCACATCCAAAACATTTTCACCAGCACAGGACCAATTGTTGTTACCTCCTGCAATCTGAATCATACACTGCTACTCAAGTGCCATCAAAATGCAGCTGTTAAAAGATGTTTTTTTTTCACTAAACATATCTGAATTGTTACCTTCCTCATGGCTGCATGTGCTTCGCTGGTGTCGGAGGGAACATGAAAGACTTTGCTAAAGAGGAGACTCACATCTTCAGAGGAAAGCTCGGCTCCAGCGGACATGCCCAGGGACTGATATACAGCAGCAATACACTCCTGATACAAAGCACGAGCACATTCATTTTAACTTTGAAGTACACATGAAAAACAAATGCAGCGTCAAAACATCTTACCTGCTCCATGTTGTCACCACTTGCTGCTGATGAATTATACAGGATATTGCTATGGTTACAGCAGCTGGATCAGTTTACCAAGCAACAAAAGTGACAGTGTATCTGTCAGACGCAGACACACAGGAGTGAAATGTGATAGAAAACCATGTGACTCATGACACAGATGTCTGGAAACATTGGAATTATAGTCAAACAGAAGGATCTTCACCTTAACTTGAGTACCTGCCTAGACCATATCTCAATTAATCAAAAAATATTGCCTTCACCAAAACTAATTCCAAGATGCATACTCCTTTTGAATCAATAAATACACTCAAACAGTTTAATTTAATTAAATTAGAAGTTTCCACTCTCAGGTACATAAGTTGATATTTATTTACTTTAGTTACATAACTGGTGTTTATATGGAATTAATACTCAGTCTTTGTAATTTTTGACAGTATGATTATTCAAATTTGAAAAACTTTAGCAATGCAGATTATCACTCATCACACAGCAATTTATTGATAAGTGACCAGAACAACAGTCAGCACAACAGAAAATGAAACATCAACAAACATTAGTGCTAGTTTTTGTTTCATTTGCAACATTGAACATGAATAGAACCTGAGGTTATGTGGCTTACTGTACACAGAATCAGAGATTGCACAACGATAAAGTTAAACCTGCATAGTAAACAAATGCCCACTTAATCATTAGTAATACTGGTAAAACGTTTTGATTGTTATAGACAATATCTCTAAAAGGTGTAAATAAAAGTACTTAGGGATAGTAACAATGGACAAGTATAATTAAAATGTGTGTAGTATAAATACTCAGTGCTACATATAATGTCTTTATTTTCAGTCAAAATCCAGAATCCTGGAGGAGCATCTGGATGATTTTCCAGCTTGACAAACAGTAACAGGAGGTTGGTGCAGAGGTGGCAGTGCATGTTTGTCTGCAACATTTGTAACTGAGCGGTTCAAGCATCACAAAGAGCTGCCATGGATGATCTTGGGACACTTTTCTGGCTGTATGCAGTAGTTGTTGTGTAGAACCAGACCAGCAGGACACTGGCAGCCTGGAACACAAGGCTTGAAGCAGTGGCTCTCTATCACCCCGAGTGGTACGTCAACGTTAAAGCAGGTAACAGGACATGGGGGGCCGCACTCGTCAAATACAAATCCCCTCTCCACAGGACAGCCCACAGCTGCAGAAGAGCGCAGAAATACAGTGAGACACGCTGAATGTTGTGACACTCTGGCTTCATGTGCTGACCTTTGCTGAAGCCAAGCAGGAATTAGCAGATGGCTGACAACAGGGATGGGACATCTTTCTTTAAAGGTGAGGAATTTTCACTTCTGTATGAGGTTGAACTGTTGTGGATTACTTGCTTACAGTTCTGTGAAACATTGCTAAGTAAACTGAAGTTGGAGCAGGAGGATTAATAAATTTCCCAGCTGGTACTCCAAAATGTAATGTGAGCACCTCAATTATTGATTTACAATCTAACAGGAGATGTTTAAGGCCCCTTGAAAATGTTTTTAATCAAGGTCATTTTTTGCATATTTCTATTTTATAAAGAAATAATAAAGGATAGATATAAAAGAAATAAACATTACATTATTTAAAATCATGAGACCCTATATTTGCAATTTTCAAGGCCTGTAAGTCATATATTTTACTCACCACACAGCGATGCGCTCCTCCACTGCAGGACCACTCCCGCCTCTCTGCATTGGCTGGCATAAGCCTCCAATGTGTCACACAAACACTCATCAGAATTGGCCCCACAAGCACAGAGGTCATATACACAGGCACCGTACCACAGTTCAGGAGGCACCACGCGATGACAGGACTTGAAAACTGCAGACTTCAGTACTTTACACCGGGCGTGGGCCCCCTTCTTGGCCTGATAGCCTGCACCTTTACAGGGATCAACATCCTCACCAGGACGACAGGATGAGCGGGAATAGCTTCCATTCGTCACCTGAAATGACAGGTGTTTTCTCTTTGATTATACTTCTGTTTTTTTTTGACAATTTGTCATTAATAATACCTCCCTTTTACTTCTCTGTATTGATCTTACCTCCCAGCTGTTACCGAACTCTGATTCTGATTGGCTGCTTTGTCCACTTGGCATTTTGAGGTCATCCTGGAAGAAGCTGTTGAAGTTCCCACAAAGACCGCATGTACGGCCCTTATAAGAGCCTGGCACACTCACTTCCAGGTGGGATCGAGGACTCCACAGCACCTTCAGGTGGAGTAGGGAAAATGTGATTGTGGTATAAAACATACCTACACTGTAAGAACTAAAAGAGAGAAAAATGCACCTTCAGTCCAATGTCAGTGTTGAGTAAGACAGTGTTGGTTTGTTGTTCTATATAGATGTATGGTTCTCTAAGGAATGGCAGAGTCACAACCTCTTCATTCACCTGAAGAATATAAAAATGACTTTCATAGATGTTTTACAAAAAAAAATAAATAAATAATAAAGCTGAATAAAACAATTTCTAATACTTTTACAAACCTTCACAGCCCAGTCTTGAAGTAGCTGCACTTTAACATCTCCTAAAAACACTGTCACTTCTTTAGTCCAGGACACCCCTTTACGTCCACGATCATCATTTGTGACATGAATCCTGTAAAAAAAAAAACAAACAAACAAAAAGAAAAGTAATGAAGCTACACCAGCTCACTTTCCATACTAAATTAGTTTAAAAAGCTCTCTTGCTGACTTATTATATAAGTAAAGACTTTAATCATTTAAAATAACATAATCTGTTGAAATTCAAGCAGAAAAGTTATGATCTCATCTCTCACATGGAACATTTTTGCAAGAACTGGTTCTGGTATATAATTATAAATAATTATAAACATCCCCACTTCTAGCCCCCAACCACCCACACAAAATATTTAAAATCCCCAAAAGATGGTTCTCATTGATATCTACAAAACACAAGGGTCTTGAGTCACAATATGCATATTGGCGTCATCGGTAAGAGTTTATTAAAAAATCCCTAAACTTAAAACCTAAAAACATTGGTGAAAAATATATTACAAGCCCTTTGCACATTCTAGTCAAAGTACAGGACTGTGCAATATTTGTTACTCCTTCCCTGAATTATTAAGAGCCATTTGTCTGTCTATAATTAATATTTAGCAAAAAGTACTTGAGAAATATAAGCAATGGTAGAGCCTTTTTACATTTGGTGCTTTTTAGGATTACAATTTTTAAACTTGTGAGGTAGAACACTAGCAGTGTTGGTGGAAAACAACACTTACAGAGTTCCCTTCAAACTGGCTCTAATAATGATGTTGAACTGCAATAATATTTAAAAACATTATAAATATTTAGCGGTGGAACATTTCACTGAATTTCCCCTGATGTACAGTTGCTATGAGAAGAGAATTGAAATAGAAAAGTTGGATGATGTGATGACTGAGATGGTTAAACCAGCTTATCAGCTGAAAAAATAAGGTGTGTGTAAAAAATATTCTGAGTCTAGGAAGAGGCCATTTTAACAGAAAATGTTTTTTTTTTTCAACCTGGCTACTATTTTCTTTGCTTTTTTTTGGTTTAAATTGTTGATAGGGCCCTGCGATGGACTGGCGACCTGTCCAGGCTCTGCCTCTTGCCTGCTAATTGCTGGGACATCCTCCAGTTTCCCTGCGACCCTCAATTGGACTATGCCGTATTAAAAAGTCTTTGCAATCAGACCCAAACTGGGTGAGCACAATGTGCAAGCTGCTCCAATGTGATTTAACTGGGAAATTGAACATGACAAAGTAAATATACTAGTCTTTGAAAATAACAGATTGCTGTTATGAGAATCTGACATTATTCCTTTAACATGATCATAATATGAAACAACAATGTAAAATGTAGCAGAGAAAAACATGTCTGATGCCATGCAGCACTTGCTTGGTTAACCATGGTGACCCTCTCACCTGAAGTCTCCACCTTCACAATCCTGTGTCAGGACATATGTACATGTTCCCTGGAAGTGCAGCATGCGGCCGTCGAAGGTGCGGTAATGAGGGTCGCCAAAGGCAATGCAGGTAGCTGGACGAGGAAGGCAATGAGGACAACACAAACCTGGAGCAACTGCGGGCATCTCATCCTGACAGCAAACACACACAGACTCTGTTACACATGTTGTGGGATTATAACAAACTCAAGAGACTTGATGATGAGACAACAGACTGAAGGTTTAGAGCAGTGAGGCATCATGGGAACATTTCAAACCATGATGAAATGTTAAGAAAGTGTGTGTTTGCCTATTATACTGACTGAGGCACATGTTAGAGGAGGGCAGCGTTCACTGCGACAGTGTACGTCTCCAGACACGCACACACAGCTGGTACACTCATCCACCTCCCACTGTTGATTAGATTGATGGATGGTCCCCTGATACAAGCACGGGTCCCCTGAGTCTGAAACACACACACACACGCACACACAGAAAAAACGCACAAAAAATTTTAATTATTAGATATAACTTTGAATTGTGTTAATTTTGTTTGCTGCCTCTAATACCTTGACATTCATAGCAGCATTTTCCTGGTATCTTCGCTTGTTTTTGCCCCTTCTCACAAACAGCAGGTGAACACTCCTCAATGCTGCACTCAATGTGGCCCAACTGAGGATGTAGGCAGAAAAAACAAATCACTCAGAAAATCTGATTATCTTGGGTCTAAAAAATATTATTAAATAGTAGGCCTTATTTTTAGAAATGACATTTACTGCAATCTACATTTTTATTCAGTTAAAACACAGAAAAATGTTGCTGAGTGAAGTACATGTTACAGTCTGATACTGTTTTACTCCAAGGCTAAATAATTATGCTAAACTCCTATGACTCTTGTTGAAGCTAACCATCACAGCTGGATTCATGCCTTTGTGTTGCAACAAAGCTTTGGTGCAAGTTCAGTAAGAAAAATTAGCTCCCTCTTGTCTGCTCTCATTCTTGCAACAGCAACTTAAACTTTATTTATAACCCACTTTAAAAACAACAAAGTGGTACAATGTGCATTGTTGCTACTTGGGATTTTCCTTTGCTTCTCTGTCACTTCCTACTTTACCAAGCAGTCAAACTTTTCTCATTCTTAATTTTGATGTCACTGCACTGGCCCAGCAGTGCTCCCCATCCCATGTGCTCCCCATTTTGTTTCATGTTCTTTTAAAACTTCCAGACTGTATGCTCATCTCCAACTCTTCCAATTGTGGAGCCTCATCAGCCTTATTACCTAAATCTACCACAAGCATCTAGATTCTTTTCATATCTCGATCTGCCACGAAGCAACATCATGGCAGATTGAGTCTAATCATTAAAACTTTCTATTATATTCCAAATTTGTAAACCAATACTTTTTCTTTCATAGTTTCAAATGATCTCTCCTTGTTGAACTGAGTTAGATTAAATCCTCATTTAAATTGATGCATACTTATTTTGTATTCATTTGTGAAGTAGACTCACAAAATATACAAGATTCAAACTCCTTTGCCTGTGTTGCTCCACCATATTTGAAGAAATGTTTGAAATAGTCTTGCTCATTACTTGAAGCAATTTATGAGAAGTGTTAAATGTTTTTGTGACTCACAATACAGGTACATGTGACACAATCATCATCGCTGTCTGTCCAGCTGGTGCCATTAGGTACATGCTTGTTCTGACCCTCAATCACACAGTCTGCAAGAAACAAAGGAAAATCATCATAATAAAGCATTTTAATTTATAATATTATATGATGAAGTCTCACCTTTACACACGGGGCAGCAGGAATCTGGAGGAGTGAACTGCTCATTGAAAGAGCATGTAAGCGGAGGGCAGCTTTGTTGTAAACAAGTCCATGTCAGGTCCTTTGCCAGAAAAAAATAAACTAATTATATCACTTCAAGGAGTAGATAAAGCTGTACTAACAGCTAAACAATAAAGATAAAGAATTATGTTAAGTTAAACTCAGGGGATTGAACCATATTTGCTTACTTCTAACTTAATCTGTTTTCCAGTAAAAAGCTTTTTACAGAGGTTTATTGCCGTGGATTACATTCCATAGGCTGTACTGAGCTAAATTCACATCTGTTATGTGGTACAAGAAAAGCGTTGTTACAGTTTTACCTGGCACTGGCAGGTGAAACAGGGGTCATCTGTTGCCAACACTTCGTTGCCAATCAGAGTAGTAGTACAGTTTGTAAGAGGCTCTTAAAAACAAACAAATGTTAGCAATCTCATTGACAGTGTACAAATAATGCATCATATGACGATTGTTTAGTACTGACGTGCACAGAAGGGACAGCAGGAGTCTGGTCCAGTAAACAAAATGTTGCTCTTGGGGCAGTCAACCAAACTGGGACATTGCTTTCGGTAACACCTCAGGTGTTGCTCTCCATCTGGCATCATCTGAAATATTATCAGATTGGCTCACAACTGCAACCATTGCTGCTATTAAAACAGGCACTGTTTTATCCTCTTCTACCTTTGCTGCTAAGAAGAGCTGAAACATCAACTCTGCTCAGTCGTGCAGAACTTATCAATGAAACAATAATTGACAGCGGTTTTCGAATTTATTAATCTGTTTAAGGAAAATGTAAATGATTAAAAAAGGTAAACATATCTGCGAGACTTCTTGTTCTGATTTTTTTAATTTCAGAAATAAGTACAAAGTAAACAACATACATACATTTAAAAAAGCAACAAAAGTACAATAAAACCAAAATCGTAATACCTCACATGTGCAGATCTGACAGGGGTCATCAGCTGGATGGAAAGTATCCCCTGGACCATACACTTGGCCTTCAAATACGCAGTCTGCTCAACAATATCCCCAAAAAATAATCACACAACAAAAAACACATAACTAATATGAAACTTCTAGTGTTATAACGACCCAAAACATAGGCAGACTTCTGACAAACAGAACCTCAGACACAGATAAAGTTAATTTCCTTACCAGCACACATTGGACAGCACTCCCCAGGCACCCTGATGAAGTTGACACATTGAGATAGACAGCGTAACTCAGAGCAGGTAGTCACGCTGTCCACACACATGCAAGTCATACAGGGAGTGGAGTCTGCAAACCAGCTGCTGCCCTCTGCATGCTCCTCACCTCCATATACACAACCTGAGAGGGAAAATCAAATTGCTTGCCAACTACTCCTCCTGTATCTTTAAATGACAATGATTTATTTACCTCTACAGCGAGGACAGCAGGCTCCAAGATCAGTCACCTGATGCACACAAGGCAGTTTGGGACACTCTGGAGATGCACACTGCACCTCACCTCTCTGCAAGAGTAAGACAGATTAAGATTCAAACACAAGGAAGGGAACAGGTTTAGTAAAAAGAAAAGATTTACAAGCAAAACTTAGAAAGTCAGACTTGGCAAGTGCAGGTGGAGCAGTGGTTTGTACTCAGGGTCCATTTCTGCCCATCCCTGAATTCTTGTCCATCCAGCATACACACTGAGACCAGTTGCAGAAAAGTGAAACAGACAGAGAGCAGTGATGACTTAAACTACTTAAAGAAACGCTGTTGCAGAGATTTTAACCAGTTTTGCAGATAGACACTTCCTGCTTGTTTTTTATATCACATTATATACTTAAAATAACATCATATAATTTATATTGGATTGAACAGGACCCTGTGATGGACTGGTGACCTGTCTAGGATGTACATAGCTTCTCACCACATGACAGCTGGGAAAGGCAGGATAATTTGTGTTTAACAGGTAAAGTAACTGGATGGATGAATGAACTGCAGATATGCATTCTAAAAGTACATATGTTTCAAGTACCTCTGACACTTTTCCTTTAACAGCGTATAAATCAAGATCTACTTTAACAAGCTATTTAGAATACTGAGAAGTGTATAAAAATGATGCAACATCTTTCTGACATCAAACAAACCAATAATTTACATTGCATTAAATAACATGCAGGCCTTTTTATTGTAGGTGAAAACATTACAAGAAGCACCTGTGCACTCAGGACAGCACTGTCCTGGCTTAACAACGGGATGAGCGCAGGGTGTTGGTGGACATACAAGAGGGATGCAGGAAACTGTGCCTCTGACACAAGTGCAGCGCTGGCAGGGATCGGATGAGGATGTGAAAATCTGAGCGTGGGAGTACACAACTCCGTCAAAGAAGCAGGAGTCACAGACGGGGCAGCAGGTATCTGAAGGGACAGGATGTGAGCACTGGACCAGACAAGGTCTCCTGTTACAGGTCACCACTTCATTCTGTTCAAATGCAGGAAGAAATGTGGAGGAAAATAAATAAATGAGGGATTAATTTTGGCAAACTTTTTATTATTATTTTTTTAAGTCAATAACAAATTTCAGACTCACCAGGCAGGTGCATGTGGAGCAGGGATCTGAGGGTGATGTGAAGGTGGAGCCGGACTGATGCTCTTGACCCCGATGCAAACACTTCCCAGTACACACAGGGCAGCATTCCCCTGGAAGAGTCTCTGCATACCTGCAAGCCACACTTGGACAAGAAGCAGGTGCACACACCACACCTCCATTCTGCACACAAACACATACAGACAGACACTTTATTCCAGTTTGCCATTAAAACAAAATGATAATAATCAGTAATGGTTTCTTAAAACTAATCTCATAAAAATGAGAGGGTGGCAGTGAGGTTTGTTCTTCACATGAACCAGGGACAACATGTGCAAACTTAAATGCACAAGTAACTAACAGAACAAGAAACATGTGCTGCAGAACAAATGCACATACATCTGTTATGTGGTACAAGAAAGTATTTAATCACAATACTGTGAGCCTGACCAAGTTTTGTAGCCGTCATTGGCTTTGTGATGGAAGGACTACAGCAACTGATTGCACCCTTTCCAGACTTACATCTTATTTTGTGTAAAGTTATCTGCTGTTTTGAGAAGCTTAATCAGGGTCTTATCAAAAAGAAAGTGAGAAAGGGCTTGCAAGGATTCAGATCATTCATTGCAGAGGACTGACCATATTTTTCGTTTGGAGTCACTGAGATTCCGTCAATTTCTAAGTACTGTTCTATTACGCCTCAGTAATATGAACCAAATCATCTGAATAATTGTTTGGGTAACCCAGAAAAAAAAGCATTTTTGCATTCTGTTTATGGCAGCTGTAAAAAGTTTGTGGCTTTCTTTTCTTTTAGTGCTGTAAAGTTTTCCTTTCATCATGAGAGGTGCATTTTTAGCAGTGTGCTTGTAAAGTGATGATTGTTAGTAACCAACTGAGGATGTGGTTTAAAAATGGGAAAACATGGACTGTGCTGCATGTGGGACTTGTTGTTACACTGGGTCTACACTAGATTCCTTGTCAATGTTTTGTATCACATTACAGCTGCCATCCGATGAAAGGAAACAAGCTACAACTATTTCAAAGCCTTCAAAGGGCAGACATTTCAAACTTAAGTTGACTATTTCTAGTCAAATGCATCACATTTTGACTACATTTTGTGACATGCTCCTTTCTAGAATTCCACCACCAGTCAAATCTATAGTGTGCTCTAAATGAAAAGATGTATGTGAAAGTACCAGACAGGAGCAGAGCTGACAGTGGTCTTCAGGGTGTGGGAATCGCTCCCCACTGAAACAATTTCGCCCACTGAAGCTACATCCATCACACACTCCACATGAGCAGCCATCCAGAGCTGGGTGTGGACATGACACAGCAGGGCACCTTCTCTGCACACACTCCACTTCCCCTCTCTAAAAAAAAAGACAAACAAAAAAAAACAAAAAACAAGCAGCTGACAGGATGCAGCAAGTCTGATGGCTAACTATTACAACTCCCCAACTCACTGAGCATGTGCAGTCTTGGCACCCTCGCTCTCCTCCTGGGAGGATCTGTCCATCAGCATAAGTCACACCTTGGAAATGACAACCTACACACAACATGAAGCATCACTTACTTTCTTCCCCTAGATAACATGAGCTGTTGCTGGTTGTAAGCTGGTTACCATCACAGACTGGGCAGCCACATGGGTTGGTGACTGGATGAGGACAGAGGACTGCTGGACATGGCTTCCTCACACATCGGACTGAGCCGCTCTATAAGAGTAGAAGCAGGTTAAAGTGGAAAAAAAAAGAAGCTGCATGAGTTTTTGTGCGTGTTAATTTTACCTGGCAGATACATTCTGAGCAGGGGTTCCCTGGGTCCGGGATGGACTGTCCATTGATGAGGACCACACTGTTATAGACGCAGCCTGACAAAAGAAAACAGGTTTGTTTAGTTATTTCATGATCATGGTGGCAAAGAAAAAGCTTTAAAACCAGAATCAGAGAAAACATACGTTCACATTCTCCACAACATTGCCCTGGTGGTTTGTAAGGGTGACTGCAGTCTTCATAACAGGGTAACGTAGTGCAGGTGACATCCCCTCCATAACAGTAACACACGTCACAGGGGTCTCTATCATCACCAAACTCTGTAGCATCAGGATATTCTTTACCATGAAACATGCAGCCTGCAAGAAGAAAATGAAGATGGTTGTCTAAAAGCTGCTCCCCTGAAGTCAGTGACAGTTTGTTGTTGTGGTCATAGGAAAGTCAATCAGTTAACCACCATCACAGGACATGCAGCACTGTCTCTGAACTGGGTGGTTACAGTTGGATGGGGGACAGCGTTTCCTCTCACACTGCACAGTGCCCCCACGACAAACACACCCAGTACACGGGTCTGACGTTGCATCCCACGACTCCCCATTAGCTCGCTCTCGGCCTTCATAAAAACAGCCTGCAAGAAATATAAGATAAATGTGGAGTGTATGAACAAATGCTTCAAATATCAGTAATTCTTGTCTTTAAGTTGTGGCACCAGGGTGTCACAAGTCTGAACATGTACCTTCACAGGTCCGGCAGCAGTCTTGTGTGATGGGGTGAGAGCATGAAGCAAAAGGGCAGGGCTTGTGCCGACAGCGAACGGTGCCGTTGTTGCAAACACATGATTGACAGTTGTCAGCTGGGCTGTAGAAATGCTCTGTATGTCTGTAGGGCCTTTGCTCATGCACACAGTCTGATGGAGGAACTAAAGGAACACCCATGAAAATAAAAGAGCCTCAAAAGTAGAACTTCATACTGTAATTTCATGTTGTGAATCATAATGTGCAGTAGTCTTATGTACAGATCATACAGATCGTAATGTACAGATCTTCGTCTACATCCTGGTGCCAGATACTACAGGTGTTTAGCTCTTTTGCATGAGATGATCATAATGTGGTGGCTGATCGGTATATACACTGACATTAATAATATATTAAGTTAACCTGTTAACTTTGATTTGGGAGCGAGGCCATGTCTCAGCCACACCTCTAACTACCTGGTGAGCCTTCTCATACCTACTTTACCCACTAAGAACTATTTGTTCCGCTTTTTGTTTTTACCCCACCCTCCTACTCCTTGTTCTAAATCCTCCTTTCTCTTCCATTTATTCATCCATCCCTCCCTCATGCATTCACCATCCCCATCTTTTATAACTGATTCATCTGTTCATCTTCCCTCCATCTCCCTTATCCATTCATACTTTCAACCTTCCACCATCATCTATTAATCCACATGCCCCCTCTCTCCCCCTTACTCACTCATCCATTTTTACATCATTTTTCTTCCAAGTTGGCCTGGGTCACTGACATTTTGAGATGAAACCCCCACCTGCTCCTCACAGTCTTGAAACAAGACACCCCAGATTAATCAGTCAGAGAAGTTTACAATCTATCCATAAATTCATCCATACCTTTCATTACACCAATAAACCAACATTATTATGGCACCTTCTTTGCAAAAGAAGCTTTGCTAGTAGCAATTTCTTTTTTAAATGTATTAACAGATAACTATCACCTTGAGGTTCTGAAGTGAGGAGATTTGTTGTTTCCTATGATTTCCAAATGAATTTCTGCAATTTATATTTTTAAGCAGCCGTACCTGGACAATGGGGGCAGCAGTCCCCTGGCAGCACATTTGGGTTGGAGCATGGCAGTCGGGGACACCGCTTCATCAGACACTGGACATTCCCATTCTAAAACAAACACGACACAAATAAAAATGAAAAGCAACTACAATACAGGTGATTGGTACAGAATTGGGTCAGTGTGATTATTCTAACTGTGCAGCTGCATGTCCTGCATTGGTCAGTGGGATGAGGAAACTCCTGTCCATTGGGATATTCCTTCCCAGCATAGCTACAGCCTAAGAAGGAGAAAAAAAAATCAATATTTATTTTTAGTTTTTTATTTGATTTCCTGATATCAGCCTCATAATTGTTTCTTACCGTTGCAGTTGTTCTGACAGCATGTTCCAGGTAGAGGTGCATTACAGTGAGGCTGAGGACATTGTGCTTGATAGCAGTCTACCCTTCCACTCACACACTTACACTCCTCACAAACACTAACAGGACTAGGAAAAGCCTCTCCATTCACAAATATCCGGTTTTCAAAGGAGCAGTCTGGAAATGATCAAAATTATGCTAAAATCAACTGTTGAAAAGAAAAAATGCAGGTCAGTGCTCTGCATGAATCAATGCCTAAATCAATTACCTCGACATTTAGGACAGCACTCTCCAGGTGGGGTGTAAGGGTTGGTGCAGTTGAGTGGAGGACAAGGTCGTCTCTCGCACCCAACAGTACCATGCTAAGGTGACAGTGAGGTCATGTCAGTGGGAGTTAACCTGAAGTCTTGCATTGTGTTTGTGCATAGAAACATATTTACCAGACAAGTGCAGGTGTGGCAGGGCTGGTCAGGGGTTGTGAACCTCTGGCCGTTGCTGTAGATTCGATGGCTGTAAGTGCAGCTTTCACACACTTCACAGCAAGAGTCTGTGTAGACAGTTTAGGCAGGGTAGACACTAATACTCATGTTTGCATGAAAACAAAGCCATTGTTCCCACAAAGACTTACCAGCAATCTTCGTGGGATGCAGACAATTAGTGGAGGGGCACTGCATGTGTGAACAAAAGGTCTCTCCTTGCACACAAGTGCAACTGGTACATGGACCCTCGGGGTGCCAGTTGGAGCCTTCTTCATATTCCACCCCCTCCAAAACACATGCTATGATGAAAAGGGGGTGTTTTCATGCTGTATATATACTGATGAGCTGAATCTGCATGTGTGTTTGTGTGTAATTACCCTTGCAGACTGGACAACAAAGATGTGGATCTTTAATAGGGTTGGAGCATTGGACAGGAGGACATTTCTCTTCATGGCAAATTACATTCCCAGCCTGAATCAGAGACACACATGCACACACACACAAATCTAAATACACACTGCATTGACTGGAAAAATAAACTGTCACAGACATTATGCATTCTCATCAAATATTTTGTATATTTTAAATAATTTTGTGCTATAACCTAGAAATAAAATTAAAAAAAATCCTTTTCAGATACCCCTTTTCTTTAGGGAAAAGGCATAAAACACACCTTTAATTCTTTTTTTTTTAAATAAACAAAACAAAACAAAAAAAAAAAAAAAAAACATTTTTGCTAAGATTTTACACCAACTATCCTCTTTTTGAGCATATGACACAGACTTGCCTTACACCTGCACTGCAGGCAGGGTCCACTGCCAGCAGGAACAAATACTGCTCCATCAGCATACACCCTCATGTCATACTCGCACTCTGTAATAACACAAACTCCTAGCTGCTTTTAATCAGGTTTGAACACTAATGGTGAAAAATACATCCAATAAGAAAAAGAAAAAAAATGACAATTTCATAATTTGTATTTTGACCTTTGCACAAGGGACAACACTCTCCTCTGCGCTTAGCTGGATGACTACAGTGTGGTGTCCGACACGATGTATCCATTTGCTCACAAGACACTTCACCTGCCTAACAGACGCAGATGAGATGGGACTGAATCTGTTTAATTTTCAAATAAATTAACAATATATCATTTCTGAAAGTAATGAGGGCTCTGACAGGATTTTTTTAAGTTCTGTGTGAGAATAAGTCAAGTCATTGTGTAAAATGTAAATGAAAAAAGAAACCTATGAATTTGCTAATTTAAACCACATATCTAAGCAGGCCCCTGTCCCAAATCTTTAAAAGCATTGTACATACATCAAATTCAAAGTGTGTATATTTTTACTAAAACAATCACATTTTTAATTGTCAAATGTCATGATTGTGCTATTTTCAAAAGAACAATGTCTTTAAATGAGATTACTGAAACTATTTAAATGAAGAAACTATTGATACTCACAGAGCATTGGCAGTGGAGACATGGGTCTCTCCTGGATGGGAACTTCTGTCCATTCAAATACACTTCAGAGTCATATTCACACTGCTCACAGCTACAAGTCACACAGCATTTACAATAACATTAAAATTCAAAACAGTGCTCTTACACATTATGAGAACAATATTTAAATGATCCAGAGCAATGGAGATTTATGAATGACATGGATGAGGTTAGGCAAGGTGGTTACCGAGGGCAACATTCTCCAGCATGATGCACAGGGCTACGACAAGACACGGCAGGGCATGGAAGTGGTGAACACGCCATATTTCCATTCTTGGAGATTAATAACACCAACAAACAAAAAAACTCAAATAATTTGCATTTGGTTTATTCATATGTAAAAGCCACAGTTTAAATAAGGCATACCACACATGTACATTCCTGACAGCGGTCTCCAGTTGGGATAACAGCTCCATTAGGGAAGTCATGTCCATTCACACCACAGCCTACAACACACAGAAGTGCACACTTTGCTTCACCAGTGTACTAAATACATATTTCTACAGATAGAAACACAAAGAAGGCCACCTTGACAGACTGGACAGCAGCTATTGGGTGGAGGAGCAGCAGGGTATCTACACAGAGTGTTACACTGCTCCCTCTCACAGCGAACATGACCCTCCTTTAGAGAGAAGAGAAGAGAATCACTAGAAATAAAGTGACAGACTGGATGGAAATCCTGCTGGCAAACAGTTGCTATGAGACCCACCAAACAGGAGCAGAAATCACAGGGATTCTCTGCAGGCTTCCACTTTTCTCCATGTTCATACCTCACACCAGAATGGGTGCAACCTGCAAACACATACTTCAGATTACAATTCTGGTGTTTCCAGGTGTTAAATTGTTAGAAGTTTGCAATCCAATTATATAGTTTTCAAACATTCCCCAGTACTAGTTTGTGTGTATACTCTCAGGTGCACTGAGGCCTTCAACATTCTTACTAGAGTTACATTAAATAATAACTGCCTACCAAGAGACAAGCCTGTAAACTTTAAACATGAGGAAATGACACCTTATTGTATCCTGAAGGGTTGTTGGACTTAGAGTCTAATAAGCACATTTTCTGAGACATTATTATAATTTATGTTTGACTGAACCACAGTAGTCAGCCCACACATCGCAGCAGGCCTGAGAATAAACAACTAACTATGCATGTTACGCAGGTAAAAACGCTAATCCTATTGGGCCAAAAACTACAAACGAGTGTGTGCTTTCACCAACAGCATCTCTGCTGTCACTTGAGGTCTTTAAGCTAAACTTTATTAGGGCTCCCTTGGGGCTGGGGGCCAGGACTTTTGGCCTGGTAAATATCCTTGGGCCACACAGGGCTACTGTGGTGTCAAAGGTGGGGTTCCCCTGTGGGCTGGGCGTAGTTAGAAGATGATGAAGCACAAAAAGCACAAATTTGTAGGGCTGGTGAAGCTTGAAAATTGGGAAACCAACATATAATAGTGCAGGTCTGTTAAAAGTTGAAACTAGTGAAGAGCCAGTATAAAGCCAACAAAAAACAATTTCTATAGTGGTGCTAAAAAAAAAATTAAAATGAAAAAAAAATTAAAATAATTTCAATGGAACAACATAATGGACAAAATCTTTGGACCTCGCACTGTAATCAGGATCATTATATTAGCTCCTTATAGTAGGAAGCTGAACTACTACAAACAAGGACATCCTCTTTGGATATCTTTATGCTTTGACTGTACAGTATCTTATACTGCCATTTTTGGTTGTGGGATATGCAGGATTTATTAAGAGGTTTACAGATTATGTTTTGTTCATAGCAATACAGTCCATTGTGGCATTTATGTGCCTTCAGAGTTTTAAATCCTGGGCTACAAGTCCAAAGATAGCGTGAATACTACTTCTACTCTAGTCTGTTTTATCTATTTATATATATTTTTCAGAGCCTTTACATGAAGAAGGCAAGTATATAAACACACATGACTACAGTAGTCTTTTGATGCAGGACCAAGTGTCGATTAAGCACGTTTACATTGCACTTAAAAGCCACAGGCAGCTGCATTAGAAAAGTGCTCAGGAAGATTCCCAACAAGCTGTAACTATGTCACCCTGAGAAATTAAACATATTTCAGAAAAAACAAACAAACAAACAAACAAACAAACAAACAAAACAAAACAAAAAACAAACAAAAAAAAAAAAACCCACAGAAACACAACAAAGTGTCAGAAAACAACAACATAGAAACCATGACATAACAAAATGTGAAATATGGTGTTGCCTTATTATTACTGTGTTTTGGGAAATATTGTTCCATTATCAGAAATACTCTACAATATGTAGTCAAATTAATTTTTTTTACTTTATTTTTGTTTTTTAGACCTTTGCATCGGATTTATAGGAGTTCTTCCAGTTGCAATTGATATGACACCACAAATGTCTGATTTGATGGTATCAGGTCAATGCTCATCATTACTGAAGTAAAAGGCAGTAAAGAGAGTTATTCTAAGTTTTTCTGCTAGATGAGCCCTTAGACGTATTTTGTGTCATGGTAGTATATCAAGTAGTCCAGACAGTCTCACAAGTTCAGGGAAATTAATTCAAGGTCAAGTTATGAAATATGGTACATTAATTGTGCAAGGTGTTTATCTGTGTTCTCACCTCTGCATTGCTGGCAGCAGTCTCCGGGTATTGTCTCCTTCAGTGAGCAGTCTAGTGGAGGGCATGGAAACGGAGAGCACTCCCTGTTTCCACCCTATTACCACAGAAAAGAAACACAGTGAGAGAAAAGGCGGAGCCAAAAAGAGTCCATAAATCTGCAGTTTTCTATTTTATTGAGGTTTAATGTCAGAAACTCACCTTACATGTACATGTCTGACAGCCGTCCACGGTATTGTAGGACACATTGTGAACCCTACAATCCAGATCACACCCTGAAAATAATACAAACTCATTTGGGCTTGCAAATTTTGTACATTTTGAGTGTAGCTGCATATCCTAGCTGTAGAATGCAAATAGATATGTAAGTAAAAGGAATGTAGAAACATTGCTGGTCTTGCCCTTTGTCTTCTCTGACTGTTTCAGCAGATTTTCTTCACCTTCTCTCTAAGCCTCTGGGGAACATCTGGCTCTGCTCTCTTTCCAGTAATGACGGAACAGCATGGTATTGATGCTTGCTTTCACACACACATTTTATGGACTGTAACCATAACCAGAAGTGTCTGCAGAATTCCAGACGTTAAAGACTACCAAAGACAGGTCATACAAGTCTGTTAACACTGAAGGATTTATTGGAGAGACAGGGCACAGTACACTTTTGGGGAATTCCCTACATCCACCAGATCAAAGTCCAAGCAACTCTCCAGTCTGTGTATGATTAAATTATTAGAATAAATAAAATTCTGATTACAGTTTAATTCATTGAAAGTATTTGCACGTAAAAGTGCATTTAAACAGATAATTATTTTAATAATAAGTGTCCAGAGGACAGAGACAATATGCTTGTGTATGAGAGAGGGCAATAATCACAGAGTGAGAGAGGGGCTAGTGAGGCTACCTACTGTGCCAGCAGCCAACAGGCATTTCCTCTAGCAAGCCAAGCATGCACAAGATCAAAGTGTGTGTTTGGGGGAGTCTCAAATGTGTATCAACTTGGTGCCACTAGAGTCTTTTGGCTTCCATACGCAAGCAATTATTGGAAAGATGAATGAAGTAGCAGAGATAGTGACTAAGGAGGAGGTCAGGGAGTAACAGAAGGATAGACAGCTTTGTGTATAACACTGACAGCTACAATCTGTACGTTAAGCAGGACGTAACAAAGTTTACTTAACATTAGCTTATCATTGATGCACAAATATTTCCCATATAGTAACTCACTCCTACAGGTGTATAACTACATTTGGACTCTGTTATTGTGACCCATCCAATTTCTGCACAGCATGATGGATACAGTAGGAGTTTAATAGAACTGTTTGCTCTATATTGTTGAAATCAGATAAATCAGACTGTAACTGGTTTTTAACAGCAGTATAACCCTTTAACAGCCTACTCTACAATTTGGTAGAACAATTTCTTCTGTGACTGTAATGAATTTTACAAAAAAATGAACCTGCTTGAGCTAATTCTGCCACTTGGTGTTGGAATGTAATACCAAAAGCAAATGTTTGCCATCTCATTATTGTTTCAAATTTTGATCATATCTCTTTAGTTACTATAACAATAACTGTCATCTCAAACATTTGTTAAAAACTTACATACAAAGAAACATTTCTTTCTTAATTTTTTTGTTAGTGCAAACTTTAAAAGGATATGATGGAAAATCTTAGATTAATGTATAGCTCAGTTTTCCATTTTAACAGTGGTAACGGAGTTTCGCCAAACTTAGTTCAAACATCAATTGTTTTATTTGTTATTGTTGTCAGCCCACTGTCTCATCGTCATCTCACTTCTTTCACATGCTCTCTATTCTTTCTTTGTCCGGGCAGTCCAGAGTTTAGCATATCACATGGCTTACAGTAGATGGATTATGCCAGTGGTGGGAAGAGAAACACTACTGTGCATTTGGCAGACAGCCTCTGAATAACCGAGGCAAACAGGCACCATTGCAAAAGCCAGGACATGTGGCAGGTGCAGAGCCAAGAGGACAGATGTTACTGGAGCTGTTACTGGAGCGAAGAAAGTATTTTAAGGGAAATGGGACCATAACTACAGTTTAAATGCAACAGTCTGGAGTAAAAAAGTTAACTTACATTAGTATTTGTCAACCACTACAAACCTCTCAGATTTGTCTAAAGATGGCAGATGAATATTAAAGATTTTGGGAAATAATTAAGTGTGTGTAACTTAAGCAGCTGCTGAACTTGCCTAATGATCTAAAAGAAAACGGCTTCATTTTCATCTTAAAGTCTTTGATAAACAGATATCAAAGATAAAAAAATTTATTTCTGCAAGCTGTTTTGTCTGGTACTCTGATCATAGCCATCCCAGTCAATTGCACTGTGGCCATACATGTCTGGAAAGAAATCCATCATTTGGGAGCCGCATCAAAAGGCTAATCATCTCATTAGTAGGGTTTAGGATCTTGATCCTAGAATAGTCATATTTAGAAGTTTGTCTTGATTATATTTGCCAGATTGTTCCTTGCTACTGATTCTACAGATTGTCTAATTTAAAATAAATAGTTGTAGAAGAAGCCAATCAGACCCCCGATGTAAAGCTTAAAGAGCCAAAAGCAGATTTCCAGAGATTATAATAGTTTTTGGAGTTCTGTTTGTTTATAGACTTCTCCAGGGGCACTGCTCAGTCACACCCATACTACACAGTAGAGATAATGTATACAAATCTGGCTTTGGTAACTATGTTCAAACACTTTGAAGTGTGGAAATAATAATGAGGCGGGCTTTCAAATCAGCAAAAACTTTCTGATAAATAAAGGAACTGAAATTTTAACCCTCATTTATGTCCAATGGGAAAAGGATTCTTAGCCAAAGAAACTCTAATATGGGAGGAGTCTGATTCACTGTCACAAAATAGTCTAGATTATCAGGATGTTGAATCTACTACTCTCCACCTTAAATATGAAACTGCTGTTTTAAGTACTGATGTTTGTTTGAAAAAAAATGCAGGAAGTGGCAGTGCCAGGGGGTGGAAGAAGGTGTGACCCCAGCCTGAGGGGAGAACTTAACCTAAAGTAGTGCAAAGCTACTCCAATCAGCTAAATTCACATGTAAACACACATAGAAAAGTAAACCCACATTAAGAATAAAACACAAATGAAGAAAATAAACATTTGACTTAAAGTCATATGGTTCTGACGTCTTTGGTGTTTTTATGCCTAGTTGCAGTCAGATTTGTTACTATATATGTCATGTATATTACATTTCCACAGCTTTGTTTGAACCTTTTTATTCAGAGCTTATGCTGACTGAAGTATCCACAAACTCCACCTAATTTACCCATCTTGGTCTTACAATTCAGATCTTTACAGCAATCTACATCTTCCACAATTTCTAAGATCTTATATCTTAGTGTAGTTTAAATTCACTGAACTAAACCAGTGAAATCAATATTTGTAGGTATAGGCAATATCAAAAGCAGAGCTATTCCCTCTCTATTGTACAGAACCTTTTTACCTTCTAGCAAAGTAGAAGCAAACCCTGATAACAATCAATAAAATAATACAAGAGACACTAAAAGAAAATTACTGGAGAAAAACAAGAAAAAAAGCACATATCTTTCTATCTATGTACAACCACTAGCTGATCTAAATGGCTCATGCTTCAGCACATGGAAACCCACAAGCTCCAACAGAAAGTTTTTCATTGGTAAGGAGTTAAGTCAAGAAGTCTACCCACAAATAGTTTTGAGGTATTCAACAATATGTTGTGCTCACCAGAAAACAGCTATGCCTAAAGCCACCGCACATTTTCACATGTCCTCACAACATGAACCTCAAAGAATGAAACTCAATAGGAGCTCTCGTGTATGAGTTCATCAGACTGAAGTTTGGTCATGCATTAGTTTTGAGAACTCCTAAAGTGTCTCTTCTGCAGATGCTGGTGCATTGCCATGACAATGTAGAGAATGTCAGCTAATTTTTTGTAATGAAATGTATTTTGTTGTGCATTTGAAAGTCTCACCATAACATTTTCCTAACCTTAACAAAGTCCGGTGAATGCCTTACAAAGTAGTGAGTAGGAGAGTTACAGTAGGAGAAAGGAGGAGGTTAAATGAAGAATGGAAATAGAAATGTAAAAAAAAAAAAAAAAAAAAAAAAGTGAAAAATAGCAGTGTCAAGTTTGGACTTGAATATCAGGCTCATGCTTTGGAGTCACATGTCTATTCCCCTCCTCTACTTCAACCTTCTTACACAGTCTGTGTTAATTGTTTATAACCCAGCACTATGACATTTTTCTGTCACCGTTATCTATTGGTGCACCCAGTGTGTCACTTTCTGTCACAGAAGGATAACTGGCAGTATTTAAGAAAAAAAAGGACATGAGGAGCTCTTGACCGAGCATCATGATGGGCAAGGAATGGAAATGTGTTCTCAAAATGCATTTCTACTGTCTATGACATCTCCTGGTTGGGGTGGCAGGAACAATAAACCCACCATGGCCAAAGTCAAGAAGTGACATGTGCCTCCATTTTTACAGAAGTAGGAGTGACAAATCTCCTCGAGATGGGGGCAACTGTCTGCAAACTAACTGCCCATCGGAATACATGTTAAGGTTGCATGATTGAAAGCGTGCAAAAAACTAAAGAAAAGAAAAGAAATATTTTTGTTTTAGTGGGAAATAAAAGAAAAAAGAAATGAAAAAAGAAAAACTGAGTGATAAAGAGAAGCTCAGTCACCTTCACTTTTGGTGCATGTAACCTTTCCAGATGTGCATGAACACAAGATGTTGAGGTCAGTCTGCCACTGCTGGCCATCCTCCACTTCATGTCCCTCCCACACACATTGCTGCCTCACACACTCACATCCCTCCAGGTATTTTACACGTGACTGTAGATCTACATTCTGTTAGAGACCAAAAGTGATCATAATTCATCATATTTTTTCATGATAATTAATATTTTAGACAGTAATTACCTGAGCTTTGACTATATCCAGCATACGAGTCAGCTCCTCCAACCTCCTCTCCAGCTTGTTTAGCCTATCATTTGCCTCAGATTTTACCCCTGGGGGCCCCAGTACTGCACCTCTCTGCAGCTGATCACTCTGGATGTCCTTGGGATAATGGCTGGTTTGTTCTTGTATCCTGTGGTTTGTTTGAAGTTCACCGGTTGAAGCACCATGATGCAACTTTTGACTGGAGTCAGTCGGGGAATTTTGACTAGTTTGCGTGTCTGTGTAATGAGATGGCGGCAGATCATCTGGAGGAGGAAACAGGCAGTTAGTGAGCGAGAAGTAGAGCATAATTCCTGATTTTTTTGGATGTTGGATAATGGAATAACTTTGGTTCCTAAACAAACATCCTGGATAACATGGTCAAAATGAAGACCCACACTGAGGAATAACAAACAAACTGTTTAAGGGAATTTCTGCCTGAGGGGAAAAAGATCTTGTACGGCCACTGTGGTCCCACTACTTACTTTAAGCTCACTGTGAGAATGAGGGGAGTAGTTTACTCTTTGTGCATCTAGTTATTTTGATTACATATAATTCTATGAGTAAATGGTTTATGGTTTTTGCAGCTGTTCATCGCTGACAGAAATTCTCATTATGGTTCTTTGTGCAGCAACAAACAAAACTGAACAAATGACCCAAATCAACAAGGGAGAAAAAGAATGGGGAAAAGGAAACAAACAAGGGAGTGATGCACAATCAAGAGGCAAACAGGCAGCGCATTTTAGAGTAAACAATTTACCCTGGAATTTGAGGAAAACTTTTTTTTTTACCTGTAATGTTCTTGCAGCTCCATGGACGCCTCAAATATGCTTTCAGTGAAATTTCAGCTGTCTTTAAATATCCCTGCATAAAACACACACATGCTCACAGTGGAGGCAGTACATATGTAATGTAACATTTGCAGAGTAATGCAAATAATTTGGGAATATTGTATTTTTCTTCATCCGTTGATCTGGTTTTGATCATCGTGTTTTCTGTTATATAAGCTGTATGCAGCATTGATTATTTCTTCTAAAAGTGTTTTGATAAAACAAGGGGGGTTCTAATGTTTTTGTCCATTAAAAACTATAACAAAAATACTGGGAACAATAAATCAACGGGATGTTATTTTTCTTTTGTTTGCAAATATAAATATGTATGCACTATGAAACTCACATTGAATTTGCTGTCTTTATTTCCAGGTGTGCTGGCAAGAGCAATGATTACATCTTGAGGAAGTTCCAGATTGATACTGTTTTCATTTTCTAATGCTAAAACAGCAGCTTCTTGACAGTCTACAAAAAATGTCAGTCTATCAGGCTCCAGGTTCACAGCCAGTTGCACCCATTCCCCTCCAGAGAGAGGATTTCTCCTTGGATAGTGAAAGCTGGCAAGACCTCTTCCTCCAGCTGAGTAGTCCAAGCGCAGCGTGCCATTCAGAGTGGAGGAGACAATTTGGAGGATGGGCAAAGATGCAGAGGAGAGAGACAAAACTGTGGCTGTGGATCCTGATGCCTGACGGCCTACCAAATGCACCCCAATGCTACCTTGAAGGTTGGAGTGCAGAAAGTTTGAGTATTCACGAGGGAGAGTCAGGTAGGCTGCTCTGGGACGTATTTTATACATCACGCTGCTGGGACTCTGAAGCTTGGACACACTACCTCTATGCTGGGACATGTTAAGGGCTGCCAGAAGGTCAATCGCTGGGAAAGAGAAAGTGTTAGACTTATCATATAGAGTACACACATCCAACATGAGGTGAGGATGACATTGTGGTTTTTGAGTCATGGTAATTGTGAATTTGTGAGAAGAAATCTGAGTAAAGCCATTCATCAGCGTGACATGCCTGTAAGACTTGACAGGCGGCATCACACAATCAGTTTAATCTGTCATTCTTTCAAGTATTAATTTATACAACAGCGGCCAAAAGCTGAAACTCAATGCATCTTTTTCGGTTTAAAGGCTACATTTTTCTAGGTACACATGAGTATTCAGTGCTTAAAAAATACTACTTGACTAAATCTCAGTGACAAATGTTGAACTTTTACGACATTTATTTGACAGTTACACCTACCTTAAAAATATTTTAGATCTAAAACATATCTTTATAACTTATATTGAAACATTTCTTAAGTCTTATTGAAAGCAGATATCTTTTGTAAGAATATCCTGGCCATGACAGCACCATCACTGAACACACTGCATAGACATTAGACAAAAACATAAAAATAATAGACAGTTAAGCTTAAATTTAAAAGAATCTGAGAATCACTTATTTGTCATACTAAATATCAAAACACCTACATCTTTGTCTCTGAGTCACCTAAAATTACTTCCAATTCATTAAGATAATTATCTTCACTTTTAATGAATTGTGAAGTTTATTTCTGGCATATAAACATTTTTATTAAATATTATTGTTAAAACTAAACAGGAAAAGTTTAAAGTCGCAGTTAAAACTTCATAAAACTTAAACCTGTCCGCAGACAGCTGTGCCCTACGGGTGTCCTCAGATTTCTTTTCCCGCACATGGATTAGATTATAATTCAGTACTATTAGAATATTGTTTTATATGACTCATGCACACATCATTCATCTCACCATTGTCTTGATTTGGACCGGAGTGTCCGTGCACAGACAGCGCAAAGACCCAAAACAAATGTAACTCCAGCAGCACCGCCGTCCTCAGAATGCTGCTCTCCATTATTCTCAAGATAGGAAAATAACAAAAGAACCAAACCAAACACTTCAAGCAAAAAACATTGTACTCGTAGGTATTTTAAACCGATCTGATGCCATGGACAACAAGCTTAGTTTTCACTGCTCCTCCGCAGCGGGCAGACCTCTCCAAAGAGCGCGCAGGGGAAACATGAAACATCTGGATGCAGGCAGGGCGTCACTTCTCTGCAGTCAAACACTTAGAATCCCTCCCTGGGGCTTTAACTTCACGATTCAGAATAAATTCTAAAATATTTACAAGCCTTCTTAGGATGTCATTTCTTTCAACTGACAAAAATCAAGAAGGGATGAAGCATAAGCAAAATAAAAAGTTCAGGTGTTCAGTGCGTGGGAGGTCACCAGCTCTTGTCTGCCTTAGTCCCAGAGGAATATCTGTGAGTGAAGTATTTTTCTCTCTTGTTTTTCCTTTTTTTATTTTTTTTTTTTGGCCTTAAAAAACCCTCTCCTCCCAGCACTGCTCCAGTGTGTTGATTCCAAAAGACCCCCGTTTTGGTAATCAGCTAAAACCCGGTCTGGAGACTGGAGGGGATCCAAGTTGAAGCAGCCAAAAGCATGTGTAGAGTGGACATGTGTGTATAGACAGAAAAAAATATAGACGGTGGGGGTAAACACAGTCATGTTTCACTGCTTTGGAAACAGTCCCAGAGTTTGTCCTGCTGTGAAAAAAACCCCACCACTCTCTTCACTAGCTTATCCCTCATGTTGTTCTCTGGCTCATCTTTGCTATGTTAACTTTTTCAGCACAACAATCAACAGATCTGAAGCTTACAGCACAAAAAGATGGACATATAGCTACCCCTATGCTTTGATGAGGTATTGTGGTAGGATGACTACCAGGTGTCCTACATAATAGATGTAGCAGACTAGGGAATCTCATCACTCCATTGCCAGGCTGTTTTCCACACATCATCCACTGAGTCTGATTTGAATTAAGATCTTCCCACTTTCTGTTCACATACTGTGCAAAACCTCATCTGTGACCAATGCAAGTTGGTCTGTAATAACACAATTAAAGTCCCCCCCACCTCCCAAAGACTTGCTTGGTTTGCTTTGGTGGTTTTTAACATAATTCCTGCATGAGACTTCCAGGCTAAGGGGCCTGATTCAGACCTTTGATAATACAGTACAGACTACAAAAGTGCAACAATTATTTATCAAGTGTAAAATTGTAGTGCAGAGTAGGTGGAGTCATTCCATGAAGGATTTTATATTCCAACACAATGTTATGGTGTTTGATCATATTCTCCAAGCTAAGAATTTTTTATTTTGAAAGAATATGACAATGCTGGTAGGAGTTTGTTTTTCTGTCCAGAGTCTTAAGAGTTTGTTTATAAAGCCAATTCACTGGTTGTAAAGTGTTTTTAAAAGATTTGTGTCCAACTGGTCAAACAGTGGTGAATGTGTGAAAAAAAAACAGCAAAGCACTAATATGTCTTTGCAGCTGTATAAACACAATTTCTAACAAATATCAATGCATATGCTTTAATGATGATGCTTTAATGATAATCATTGCCAATCTTGTATAAAAGCGTTGTTCTAAACTGGGCTTTTTCTTGTTTTCAACTGGGGGAAAAAAGCCTCTTTGTGATGATGTTATCTCTATGTAGCCATCTGCATTCTTTCTTAAAAACAGGAATCTGCATAGCATTCTGTTACACTTTCTAACAAATGCAGGATCACACACTTATAATTACACCTTCCACGACTCTTTAGGATGACCATCTCTGGACCAGAGAAAATATGCTCACATTGTTGTCTATATTAAAGTAAAGGTATTCTTAGATATATGTCTTGCTTACATTTATAACCTTTTGTCATATCACACCAGCCAGTACAGTAGATCTACAGCTAGAATTCTTTAAAATGTTCTTTGGCTGTTTTTTTTTTTTCATTGTTTGCTCCTTATCCATTGAATGAGCGTCAAACATTATCAGCTTTCAAGAATTGTACATACTTGTGAAGTTGTATTAAGAACTCCTCTGACAGAAAACTGTGTTGTTATATATTCTTGTTACAGATTTTAGATGGTAATGCCATAATCTGAAATGATGTTTTATCAACCTTTTTGCTGTCATCTCCACCAGGACTCCCTGAAAGAATCATTCTTGCATCTAAACAGGACATCTTTTTGGCACAATGAGATACGTAAAAAACAAAAACAAAAATAATAATCACAATAAATAAATAAATGCTGAAATACATCTGCACAGGTGATGTAAACTGCTGTCTTTTATCGAGTTCCATTATTTTCATCATATATCTGCTGACATCCAGTGGTCATATCCCGTCATAGCAGAGAGCTATAAAACTCTTTCATTTTTAATCTCCAAATCATCTGGGAATTATGGCGAGAATAACATAAAATGCATATAAAAAGAAAATCCTTCCTGTGTGCATGCAGGATACAGCATGTGCAGTATTCAGCTTTTTCCCTGAGGGAAACTTTAGCTGCCAGACTTTTCTTCTCACACTGGTAACCTCTCACAAGCCTGCGGCAACAAAAACATTTCTATGAAGCCAGATGACAGGCTTTCATCATAGGATGCCTAAAGATAAGTGCAGACATTCTCCTTTGCTTTGTCTGTTTGCCTGTGCGGACTCCTGCGCATGCTGTGACAAGTGTGTAAAGGGATGTGGGTTAATCTTCAGAAGTTACAGCTGACATTTGATAGCTAATCCCTGTCAGGCCCTATTAGTTTACCACACATAGCTAATTGGACAAATCCAACTTGCACAAGCTGTGTGGTCAAAGTGTATGTTTAGAGTCTTACCAGAAGTTTGAATTTATACATTGCCCCTGAAACATACATGAAAAGAGACAGGCTATAGTCCAAAATGACATTTCTTGCTACACACTATAGTACATCCAGGTGTGAAGATTTTCCATGACAGCCTAAAAAAGGTCAAGTGACTTTGTATCCAACAAATCTCTTAACTTCACCTGTGACCCAGTCTTTGACCACATTGGCAGATTCTTGCCGTCTCTAATCTAATTGGAGTCTTTACCTGGTAAGCTCCGCCTTCAGGGTTTAACCTCTGAGCTGGCGTTTATCCCAGGACACACAACATAAGCTGCCGTCTGCTTTTTAATGTATGCGGGACGGGGTCAGAGAGTGTGTTTGTGTTGTTGTCACATTGTTTATTCCCAAAAGCATCTGCCTGTCTTTATGCTTGAGAATCAAAGATGCTGCAACCATCACAAGGCAGGAGGACATGGAGACTGAGAGACAAGTAGCAGAGGATTTGACAACAACAGGTCAGTCAGCTCATGTGTTGTAAACAGTAAAGACTGTGGGTCAGTCTACGTCAGCCTCAGTTGTGTTGAGCGCGTAGCATATGTATTTGGTTCACATTTGCCCACTGAGATTTTATTTTCTTCTTCTTTTTCTTTTATATGAGTATGTGATTGGAGATCATGCACAAATTTGCACCTCCACAATCTGTGGTTTGTACCAGCATGACAGATACATGTAGTCACACAACTTTTGGTAACGTAAATACAAGAAAAAAATTTATATACATCTATTCTTTTACTTTAACTAAACATTTATTTGAAAATAATAACACATAAAAACAGACATTTATGGTCTGTGAGTCTAATAAGTACTGACAGATTAATAGGTCAGACATAAACAGGGGAAGGTGAAAAAGTTGTAAGGTCAGGGAAATGTGTATGGAAAAGAATACTGTTCTAATGGTCTGCTGTCTCAGACGGTGCAAAGCCCTGCAGAAACCCACTTAGAGGGGATTTGGAGGAATTATAGTGGAGAGTAAAGTGTGTGTGCATTTGTGTTTGTACATTAGAACAGACTCTTAATCCAAAGATGATTCTTAAGTTGCGTGAGCATCAATCCACACAGTAAAGCTCAGTGTAACCCACTCATTTGTAGATAATAAAAGGATAATAGTGTTAAAAGTTTAATGCTTCTCTCCATCTTTACCTTCACTCAGGGAAAAGTGATTCCTGAGGCCTGACGGAGCCCAGGAATGGCCCTCACTGAGCTGAATCCTCGGACTCTGTTCTGCTTTTTGTTTATCCCTTTATGTATAAGCAGAGTTGCAGGTACAGCCACTTTACTGTCATTTCAAATGTTGTTCAGAATGAATGCTTCCCATGACTGTGTGTGTGTGTGTGTGTATGTTTTATGTCATATCAGGAATGTCAGGTTGGGCTGGATGTTTGGATGGTAAAGATGTATATGCAGCAATTAAAGAAAACAGCCTCTCAGGGGAAGTTGTTGCTGAGCTCATGGCTGACACCACTGTGGAAGGAGTTCAATGGAGCGTGGCTGGAAAGGATGCAGATTGGTTCTACTTGGATGAAAGAAACATCCGGCTAAATGCATCATCTGACAAGATCCTTGACCGAGAGGTAATGACTCAGGATATCCCCTCTTTACTATGGTGTGTTGGAGCAGTCCTATAAGCAAGAAGTTAAAAACAACAGATGCCATTTGTGCAATCCCAACTCACTGAGCTGGTTTTAGTTTTACAGTGGGGCTACTATAAGGAGGCTGTATCTAGTGTCAGAGAAGGAACTCCATAACCTTGTCCTCAGATAACGCTCAAGATCCTGCCAGACAGTTGCCTTACAGCATGACAGCTGATAAAGCTTCAACTAGATTAGCTTTTTTCTTTTCTGGCTTTTAGTCTGTTTACATCTGTCACCCTGACATAAAAAATATATAATTATTGTATTAATCAAAGTTACCTCAAAATCACTGGTCCTTGAAGAAATGTTGCACTCCTCCAAGTGTGCCTGATTATATCCTGAGTTGTATATTTCCACAATGATGGAAGTATAAACTCTAAACTTTAAAGCACAACAAATACATTAAATGTGTTGTTAATTTACATTAATGATGCATGCATCATTGTAAATGTACCAATGCACAATTAGTTGAGATAAATTACAAACCCAAGAAAAGATGGGAAATGTTATAAAATTAAATAAAAACTCAAATATTTATTTTGTTAATTAGTTTGAATCTTTGTTTAATGAGCACAAACACAAAGTAAATAATTTCAGTGTGTTCACTGAGCAACTTCAGAGTATTGAGAAAACAAACAAACTTAAGCAGACAATAACGGTTGCAAGACACTCAAAAAATGTGGGAAACAGGCACAAAAAACTAATGCTTATAAAAAAAATAACTAGAATACATCTAGACTATGGCAGTAACGCTGTTCTGGGGATTCTACAATCAGTAGATTAACTGATGACAGGTAAGGGTGTCAGGCATTGATATAAAAGGACCATCTATTAAAGGGTTAATCTTTAGGAGTAAGGATGAGCTGTGTTTCACTACTTTGCGCCACTGCAACAAGCCTATAACATAATTTGTACATTATATTGTGCAACATTCAGGATAAGGTTGGGAACCAGTAGTGGATGGGTATGACCCAAGCAGCAACCTCTGGCGGTGAAATGTGAAGCCTGTGTGGAAGTGCAAAAACTTGCAGTTCACCCCTCATCCATTAGGGGCTGGCTCCAAAACAGAGCAAATCCCCATAGACTCCCATGTTAAAAAGATCCAAGTTGGCTCAGTTAGCTCTTAGCTACAGGCAGCTCGGAGTTTGATAGACGTCACTCATCCACCCCCATGCTCACAGCCCCCCTCTCAGCTCCGCCACTGCCCATTTTTGTATTTTCCGGGAGTGACAGCAGGCGTGATGCTGCCAAGATGGCGATGGTAGGAACCGCCCATTAAGCTTCACTTTTGCTCTTCAGAAACCAACAGGGGACGTCACGGAGGCTCCGTCAATCTTTTAGTCTATGGTATAACCAGAGCCGCCACTCTGTTCATAACTAGAGCTGATGATCAGACATAATCATCACTGTGCCATTTATTTAAAGAGAGAAATTTTTGTAGTAGTCGAAACGGTGAAGTGTGAGCCATACATACACAGTTCCAGTCAGATCTTAAATATTCAAAGACACTGTAATTGTCAGAACTACAGAAGCAGTTAGTTATTTTACAAAGTAGTTGTGCTTCGGACACTCAAATGGCTTTCAGCGACCCTGAGTGTGACTTTCAATACCTAAAGAATGGACAGAAAAACAGTGGACATTTGTTTTTAGGTCACATGCATCCAAGTTTTAGCTGATTTTGAAAAAAAGGGACATTACATTCTGTGTAAAAGTTGAGAAAGACTAGACTTTTATCAGAGAAGGGTACAAAAGCCAGTGTCAGAGATTGTATGGGGCTGCATCAGTATCAGTGACATGAATGACTAGCATATATGTGAACATATCAATGCAGAGGCATATATTTGAATTTTGGAGACTTATGCTTCCATGAAGTCAAAATTTTTTCTTGTGTGGTTCTGGGTTATTGCATCATGAAAATGCTTAACTTCATCAATATTTCCTACAGCATGACTTCATCTATGCAGAGTATGTGTGATTGAATGCCACCTCTTACTGAAAATGTATGGAGCACCATGATGAGAAGAATCAGAACCACAGACTGTTAAACAGCCGAATGGACATATATTCCTCTGCAATAAATAGGATTTTCTAATAATTCTACAGTAAAGTTGGTCAACAAAGACACTGATATTAATGTTGATGTTGTCTTGAATTATTTTATGAATTTATTTAACAGTACACATTCATGCTGAAAAGCAGCCTTGAAAATATGAAGGGTCATTAATACTGGATTATTTCTTCAACTTTTGAAGCAACTTGATTTCTTTGTCGGGAAATGTTCTACTTATTTCAGAAATACAATGCTAAATCACAAACTACACATTTTACTGCAGAATATATCTGCAGGTGCTAAATTGGCTCGTTTACAGTTGAGAACTGTCACTCACTGAAAGCATTTTGTGAATTATGAAATGAAAAATATTTTAAAGGAAGCCACATTATCTTTGGCAACAGATAATCAGAAATCAAACAAGAATGGGAAATATTTCACTGCAGTTTTAGTCCCAAAAACTTACAGGGTTTTGGTTCACTGTGAAGCACTACATGTCATGAAGCTAAGGATGAGAGGACCCTTGTGCAGGCAGATGAGGCAGGAGGTAGACTGATAAAAGAACCACTTTAATAAGGTAAAACTTAACTTACAAAACAAAAAGACTCCAACTCAAACATGGCATGGACTGGAACATGGGGGAAACATCAACACTAACTGACAACAAACAAAGGACCGGCAAGCAGGTTCTGACACCAATGGACTTGAATACACTGAAGGACAAACTAGACACATGTGAAGTGAATGAGCTAATCAGACCAGGTGAACTAATGAGGAGAAACCAAAAGACACAGAACATGACACTAAACACCCAAAACTAAGAACATAAACCAAAACCATCACAAAAACCCAGAAAATGAAACAGAAGTAAACCAAGGAACATAAAGCATGAAATCATGACACCACAATAGTTTGAATGTTTTTTTAAAAAAATAATATTTAGAAATGTTTTTCCTGTTAAAAACATACATTTCTACATTTTTGTCATCTCTCTCAGGCCCTTGGTCCGGTCTTAATGGCTGAACTATCATGTCATGAAGAGGACATACATCAGGTAAACTTTATCACAGCATTTTTCCACAAAGTCACACGCAGTTTCTCAGTATGTTACTGCACATTCAGACATGCATGTATATTTCCTTACTGCTGTTGTAGAGTGTGTACAGGTTAATGGTGGAAATTCTCAATGAGAATGATAATTTCCCCTTGTTTACGGAAAACACTTCTCGATCTCTTATAATCAGTGAGGTATGATGCTTTCACGAACACGTGTAAATCTGCATCTGTATTCATAATGCACTCCTACTTCATAAGGTTTTTCCGTGATTGTCTGTGTTATCCAGCTGATTCCAGTGAATTCTGTGGTATTTACTGTCCTGGCCACAGATGCTGATAACGACAAGATCATATATTCAGTTGACCAGACGTCAGTAAGTTATACACCTCCACTTTTAAGTAGTATGAAAAAACATTACTAAAAACATTATCAAGAACTTAGGAATTGTTTATTTGTCCAATCTGCAGCCTGATGCAGAATACTTCAAAGTCAATCTGCCTAACAGCGGAGAGGTGATCCTTTCTAAACCTCTAGACTATGAGACCAAAACTCTGCTTAATGTCACCATCTATGCATCGGTGTGTACATTTCACATTTGATTTTTGTCCCATTTTTAGTAGTTACAAAAATTTGTTTATACAGTTTAATCCTTTATTGTTTCTGTTTTGTATTATCCTTTCTTTTAAACAAAACACTCATAATGATTACTAGAGAGGCTGAAACTTAATGTGATTGGTTTGGGTTAGGCTTTACCAGTGTGATATGTTTGACTTGTTTTTATCTTAGGAAATGAACACTGCTGAGCACTACAACACCAGCATCAACATTGCCATCACCATCTTGGATGGAGATGACCAGTACCCACAATTCCTGCCATGCATGTTGCTTTTTCAGGATGAGAACAGCCGAATCTGCACTAGTCCTGTGTACATGGTCAATGTCACTGAGGGGGAAGAGGTTAGCTGCTAAGTCGTTTACAAAACACACCTCACTTATCACGAGTGGTACAGAGGAAAAGCCATTCATAATGTGACAGATGACAAGTTCAAACATCTTGTCCCATCTGAATTTCATATGTCAGTTCAAATGATAAAGGTTGCCTGCAAGATGTAGATGAATAGGATTACAGGTATGCATGTTGTGAGGATTTGATTCTGTTGCAGGACATTGTGTTGGACTTTTTCCCGGGTCCTATTCAGGCAGTGGATGGTGACAGAGGACTCAGCTCTCCAGTCAGCTATGCCATCCTCTCAGGTACCTCACCACTAAGATATGTTAAGCTTACATCAAGTCAACATCTGTAACTGTGTTTGTGTTCATAACAGGAGATGACGATGGGCGTTTCAGGATAGACAAAGAGACAGGTGAAATGAGACTGGCACAGGGGGTGAGAGACAGACTCATAAGTCCAGTACTACGGCTTCAAGTCATGGTAAGACTTGCATACTTTTGTAGTGGTATGTTTGTAAGATAGGTTTTCTCCCTCTTAGTGTCAATGACACTACTCTGGTTGCCTGTTTTGCGCCCAGGCATATCAGGACAACGACCCCAGGAAGTATTCTGTTGCTACAGTGTTGGTCCGAGTTCTGGCAGTGAACCGGTTTTATCCAGAGTTTGACATGGATGAATATCATGGCTTTGTAACTGCAGGGAAGAGTCCAGTTTCTCTGGTCAATACCTATGGCAGCAAAGCACTGATGTTACATGTACATGACCAAGACTTTAACCAAGTAAGCCCAGTCCCATTCCCATATGGTGTGATGCAGTTCTGGATTTGTTCTGTTACCCATCACCTCTTTTCCCTCCAACAATTCACAGGGCTTCAATCCCATGATCTACTTCACCTTTACTCCAACATCTAATCACACAGACATCTATCAAGTTACACAGGGTGGACTCCTAATTGCCAAGACCAGTCGTGTTACACCAAAGGAGAAACATATTCTAGAGGTGAGCCTTAGTGAAACTTGGTGTTACTGTCTCAATACAGCGAAACAGCAAACTTTACATATTTTCTCTTTTAAATACCAAAAAGCGAAAATTGTATTAATGGGATAGCCAAAAAACTGATAAGTCCCTATATTGACTGAGCACTGAGTTTGTGGAATATCATATTTCTCCTTGCAAGATTGTTGCACAAGGCTGCTGTCTCCCATCAGAAACGATAAGTATGTGAATACAAAACTCAACACTTTGCAGGTAACGGCTGTAGACCAGGAGTCGGGAGACACCACGTTTACTACTGTAGTGGTGGAAGTGTTAACAGAAGAACAGTCGAGTAAGGTGGCACACCTGCACACGCATAGCTGTTTCACTGATGATGTGCCTTCAAGATTAAATAAACTCCTTATATCCCTGTCTATTTGCACTGCAGTCCCTCATAGTCCACTAGGATTGGGCCGTCTGACAGGCTGCACTGTGGGCAAAGCCTTGTTTCTGAGCATGGTGATTATGACTTTGCTTGGATGTGTCTTGTCTATGCTGATGTGGCTGAAGAGGAAACACAAGGGAATGAGAGACCCCCTGGAGAGAGGATGCGTGGCTCAGGGCAAACACCCCAATGTGGTAAGATCATTTATGGCTATAATCTACAAACTTGTGACAAACTGAAAGAAAAACCAACTTAAAGTGTTTTAGTAAGGTGTTAGGCTACCAAAACAACTTCAGTGGGACTCTGTTGGAGGAAAGGAACGCCATCCTTCCAGAAGATATTCAGTTCAAAATCTTCACTGAGTATTTAACTGGAATGAGATGTCTTACATTCAAAACCAACAACATATGATGTCCGGTAACATTTCACAGCTGTTGGGTGGAGGCATTGTCATTTTGGAAGAGACCCATCAAAACTGAAATTTTTCATTGTGGTATAAAGGTGATTACGTTAGAACAGCTTTATGTTCATTTATAGTGAGTCTGGCTTCCCTCGACAAATGAAGAAAACCATACCAGCAATATACTGACCACTGAATAGTAGTGGCATCTATAACTGTGTTACAGGTTCTGGTCATTTGTCGAAATATCATGCATGTACATATCTAACTTAACATATTCTAATATATGCTCCACAGAGCTTACGGTGGTTCCAGCTGGTGAGTTTTAGACTGAATTCATTCTTAATGTAGACTCTCCTTTCCTTTCCTTTCCTTTCCTTTCCTTTCCTTTCCTCTCCTTTCCTTTCCTTTCCTTTCCTCTATTTCAAAATGACTTGTTATATAATTTCTGTATACATAAACTGCTTAAGCTTTAGTTAATTCACTCACTCTCAATAATTAAATGTTATAAATAAGGAAGGATTTTATCTCCCCTTGTGGCTGTTGCTCAGGTGAATCATCGGAGTGCTATGGCCCATATGGAGGAGGTATCCTACAACAGTGAAGAATATGGCACCTGCAATCCATCCTTCAGCTTTTCAGATAAACCAGTCTTCTATACCAAACAAGACACCCACCTCTGCCAAGAACCCACTTCCCATAGACCCGTTTCTCCATTTGACACCAACTTTATCCCCACTGAAACTTTGTGCAGCCCTGTGATCCTAAATAAAAATGCCCTTGAACTAACCAAAACCTCCTCTAGTTCACCCACCTTTCACCCAACTAGGGAGGAATTGAATCTTACACATGTGGATCAAGATGCTGCTCCACCTAATGAAAATCCTGACTTGCTTCCTGATGTGACCTCAGAGCCTGTGGAAGCACAGTCTAACACCCTCCCTGGCCCTGCAACCCATGATGACCCTAGACCCTCATATTTAACTGTTCCCGAATCAGAAACAACTAGCAACAACAACATTGTTGAGCAAGTTACCAGTCCCTCCTCACCATCCTCTACTCCATGCAGTCATTTTCAAATGACTTCTGCAGAAATGGACAAACCGCTCGTAAAAACCTGTGAGATGACACCCCCACATTCACCGTTACAGTCCTCACCCCTCCCCAAGGAGAAAGGAACACCCCCTCCCACCCCAGAACATGGACTTTTAAAAGCCACCTTGGTACATATAGACACATCTCCAACTGATACTCCCCCAGAAACACCAGGGCGAGCAGCAGAGATCGCAAAGGCCAACCCCCCCTGCACATCACTGGACCAAACAGACCAATCAGAGCTTACAGGAGGAATAGCAGATGCCACGAGTCCATCTCAGGATAGAAGGCCTTCAACAAATTCAGGAAACACCCAAGAAGACCCTGGGGTGGGGAATGGGGATGATGATGGTTTTCTCGGGGATGAGGATGCAGACAAGAACAGTGAGGGTGAGGATGAGTTAGAGTCTGATGAAGAAGAGCTACTAAGAGTTATGGCTCGTTGTAATCCTATCTTTATCACATTTAGTAAGTGATGTCACTATGATATCGCAGGCAATGAGAATGACCAGGTGGATGACCGAAGATGGGAGCAGTTCAGGTGAAGATGGAGGTCTCAAACAGCAGAGTGCAAAAACGCCACCAAGCAAGAAAGAAACCCAACAGTCTGGTTCTGCTGAGGCAAAGAAGTAGACTGAAGCATACACAGCGCACACGAGGGAAGACATGTATATGTTAACACAATGCAAACATGTAAAAAAAAACATTTGGCAGCACACAATCATCATGAGTAAATGCACAATATTGTACCATTTGTTTACTGTTTTACTGTTAGTGCAAATAATAAGGAGCTACCATGAAAACATATGCAGTTAGAAACACTGTTTGTAAGTTACACATATATTATTGATAGCTTTTTCAATGATGCATCATATTCACACACAGTAACCAATCATACCAATCTGTCACCATTCAGTATATATTCTCTTTGTTTAAGAATAACAACATGTATTGATACCCTGTGAAAACTGCTGCAGAGCTGCATCCATACAGGCTGGATTTCTGATCAGTGGTGATACAGTTTGTTTTTGATGGCAGAATATTCTCAGAAGTCTCAAAGGCCTCAACATTTAAATCACATTTAAAAAGATCTGCTGCAGATTTCTTTTAAATAGCTGCAGACTGACGTTTTTCTAAACTTTCAGTCTGTCGCAGCATTAAGAATTTTGCCTACTTTACAATCTGCCTCAAATGTATTTGTTCTTCTTTCTCTTTTCTTTGAACACAAGTAAAGCTATTTTTGCCTCAATGAGCCAAGAGTGATTATTAAAGTTAAATTATGAATTGCACCAGTCATGTGAAAATGGGATTCTGTGACTGGTCTACCAAACCAAACTGGTGAGTATTTTTGTTTTGCATGCTTTAAAGTAAAGATTAGGTAGGAAAATCTGCATTTAGTAAAATTTAGACTATGATCACACAATTAACTTTTAAAACTTTATTAGCTTTTAGTGCTTAATCTACACTCCAACAATCTGTGTTGTCTGGCAGAACTTATTTGTTGGCATTCACCAAACACCACTTATTATCCAGCTAATACCGTCCCTGCAATGAGGGACAGTGGTGGCAGCATCAAACTTTACTTCTCTGTAGGTTGAGCAGGAAGAACTGAGGGAAGGAATGTGTAACAGTTAAATAACAAACGTAACCAGTTAATGATAGGCAGCTCTATCAGTCTAATAAAAAAAATGTTTAAACTTCCAGAATGGTAAATAAGTGGTTTTTACTTTCAAGCTCCAAGACTGAACTTTACTCCTTATTAGGTCTTATTTGGGTAAAATTTAAAAAATGGATGAAGTACATTTGACAACATTAAAGGTTCTGAATGGTTTTCAGTTCAGTTTTGATACTCGGTTGTAAACTGAAAATACCAGAGATACTAAGAGGAAGAGTATCTAGGGCAAGAGATCAGTGGGTCAACAGTCCAGGAAACAGTGTTTCTTGTTTTTCCACAGGAAAGAAAGCAAACGGGAACAAATATGAGGGATTCAGCGAGTCAAAAGAATTAAGAAGCATAAATGGTCTAATTTTCAAATTTTATTGAGACATTGTTCTCAATCACAAAACTGGAACTGATTGTTAAGAGTGCTCAGTTTGCAGACCAACAACTTTTTTACAGTAAAGTCCCAAGTGAAAGGCTTTTTGCAGTAGTGAGCCTGTAAAAAAACATTACACTAAAACAGTGGTTATAAATTGTGGTAGTGATAATACAAATATAACAAATATATCAGAAAGTAATATGTTCAAAGGGAGGAGTATATTTTCCCCCCAAACTGCTCACAAAATAGGACAAAAGTTCTTTTGCTTGGCACACGTTACTAGTTCAGCTGAATCAAGAAGAACTCAAAACAAATAAGAAATGAGCCTTAAAAAATACAGGAAATATATGTACACACATCCACATGCACACACATACACTCACTTGTGAGGTGGTGAGAAAAAATAAAAAGGAGGCAGCATCAAGAGTAGATCATCCATCAGTCCCTTAAGGCTAGTCCTAGACTGGACCAGCTTCAGAGACATCGGCGTTGGGGCTTACTGTGCTCCGACATAAGAGGTGGTCCAGTCTAGCAAAAGCTGACTCTAAATTCAGCTTGATTCCTTCATCTAACATAAAAGAGAAAAAAAAAACATTTCTTGCAGGACACCTAGCTTGTGTTTACATGGATGTTCTGGGGACGAGTGTAGCATAGTGACATTAATGATACTGTATTGCACTAGGCCAAAAGGTCTTCATTATCACTGGAATTTATTAAATCTATCTTTAGTTCCAAACAAATGAACAAGAAAACATGCATTTTCTGTTTGGGCCTAATTACAGGAGAAAGGAGCCAAAGATAAAATTTTCGCTTCACAGTCCAGTGCTTTGTAAAAATGGATGTTGCATCAAACTCTTCTGTAGACTGCAAGCCTAATTTTTGTTATTTTAATCAAAGGTTTTGTCACTGAATTTGACTCATTCACAAAGTCTTCCTTTAATTAGAAACAACAAAAAAACACAGTGTTTACTCTTTGTTGGATTTTGGCAGGAAAAGGGCAGAGGGTGGAAGCAGAGCAAAAGCTGAAGAATTATCCCAATCTGAGGTGCAACTGAATGTGAAGACACACTGGCCAAACATGTACACTTTCTTACAATGTTAGTGTGTGCATAATGAGACACATTCAAGAAATCAAATAAATTATTGTCCGTGGCGTTGGTTCAGGCAAGCTCATCCTATATGAAGGCTCTGTGTACTGTGGAAGGAGCCATCAGGTGGATCACAGGATGAGCACAAAGTCTGTGGAGGCAGCTGGATGTTAGAACTCATCGTGTCGAGTGAGAGCCTCTCCGAAATCAGTTGCCTGGCTACCCACAAACAGGTCGTACTTATCCACGATTTCTGCTTTGGTCAGACGGCCGTCCTGACAGACAAAAAGTAAAAACCATGATCAGTTTTATGTTTGTGCTGCTTTAAAATAAATAAATGTCATATATAGAATAACTGGTCTGCAATGCAATAATATATCATCTGCGTAGTTTTGGATGTCCTTGTGTCACTGTCTAGATATTTGGTATATTCTAAAAGTTAATTATGTCACTGGGTAGGAGTCAATCAGGCATGTTAGAGCAGGAAAAAGTTCTTGTATTTTTTGGAGTATTCAAAGCAGGAAGTAAAATTCACAATACACATTCCTGGGTCAATCTGTTATCATCCTGAACTTCTACATTACATACTTTGTCTACATCCGACTCGTAGACTAGATGCTTGGCCTCAGCCTCAGCATGATCGTAGTCACTGGGCAAGATCCAGTCTCTCGTCTCATCCTTGTCCATTTTCCCATCTTTGTTTTTGTCTCTGAATTCAGTGAATTGTTCCCTCTCGGTCTTTACCCACTCAGGTTCTGTGGTATCTCCATCCTGGTTGTACATATCACCTAGATTGCATGAGGACAGTGACAGGCTGAGTGAAGGAATGAGCGGTAATAATATTGCAATGCTACCTTACAAATCCTTTACATTATCTTTATGTGTGTTTAATACTGTTTCAATAAAAACAAAATATTTTTAGCACAAGCAGATTATGCTAATAGGCTAAAAGAACTTACCTATGTATTCATCCAGGTCAATCAAACCATCGCCGTTCTTGTCAATGTCTTCCATAGTTTCCTAGGAGGGAAAAAAACACTGGGGAGTGAGAATGTATGTAAAAAATACAATGTCAAAATTATCATTTAATACCTGTTTAAGTGTTTCACTCACCAATACTACAATATCTTTCATGTGATCGTACTCCTCAGGGTGAAGGAAAGCTGTAAACTCGTCTTTGGTGGCTTTCATGTCATTGTCCTGGTCAGCCATCTTGAACCTCCTCTCATCCCGAGCCATCATCTCCCTGTAGCTGAAGCCATCATCAGGGTCGGGGTCATCTGATGGACAAAAGTCACAACTTATTCAGCTTGTGTCCAAGTGTCCCAAGAGTGGGAAAGCAAATGCATATATATATATATATATATATATATATATATATATAGATCTATATATTGCAAGCATTTACAACTAAAGGCATAGATCAAACACATTCAATTAAAAACTTTCTGCAGATGTACCAAGAATATATCCATATGTGGCATTCTTATATTCTTCCCAGGACACCACTTCATCCCCGTTGAGGTCGTGGCTCTTCCACTGTCGATCCACATCATCGTAGATCCACCTTTTCTGTGCATGCTTGATCCACCTCTTCATCTCCTCAACAGTCACAAAACCGTCTTTATTCTCATCTATGCGGTCAACCAACATGCTGCAGAAAAACAAAACTTTGTTAAACAGATTTCCTCTTCAGATAAGCTTAAATAACATAACTAGGGAATCAAAAAGAAGCCAACAAGTGGAACGAAGTAAGAGGAAAACTTTTTTTTAAAGCAAAAATCTGCCAACATGATTGGTAAACCAACATGTTTTGCTGAAAATACTAAATATCAGTGAATCAGGTGTTCTTACCCAAGCCTCTCCTTGCTCTCCTCTGGTGTGAGCTGGTCAAAAGTCTTGGCCTCTTCCTGACCTAGAAAGGCTTCATGGTCATAGTCAAAGTTCTCTGCATCATCGTGTTCCCGGTTGCTGAGAGGTTCATCGTGATGAATGCGGTTTTTCTTCTCTGTGGGTTTGCTGGTAGCATAAACCACACAGAGAGCAAAGCACATGACAAGCGGCCGCAGTTCCATCTTACGTTTGTGCAAACACGATCTAAACCAGAAAATTAAAAAGAGAAAGAAGAAAAAAAGCTGATTTTATAAAAAACATCTTTATATCCTTTTTTAAAATATCATTTTACAATGCACTCTCTGATAGTACACAATCCAATCACATTTAGTTACCGCTTATCACAGTTTTGACTCAACACTGCAAAAAGCAGTTTACAAATGTATGATTCACAGTGCAATTTACCCTTCGTTCTGCTTTTGGTACTTTGTGAAAGTTGTATAAATTCCTATTCATATCTTAGGACTTGCAGGACATATGAGTGAAGCCAATTACTGCTTCATGCTATAACTTAATTTCTTTTGAAAGAACAAAGAAGGGTTGGAACTCATTAATTATTTTTGCAGTTTTTAAATGGTGGAAACAGACTAACATTTCAACATGACTGTATTTTAGTAAGTGTAATGTAAACATAGCAGTGTCAAAATGTTAGATTATTTACATCATTAAATGCTGTAAAAGCAGTTGATGAGCTCCAGCGCTTCTGTAAAGATTGAAAAAAAGTGAAAACTGCACAAATAAACAGTACACTGCATAAGCCGTATTTGGTTAGACTTTGACAGTTATGCATAGCAGAATTGGACAAGTGTAGCCAAGACCTTCAGGGATGAAGTGAAAAGAAAACACCATTTTTCATGATCTCGCAACAAAATAAGGAAAACGTTCATATATTTAATAACTTTATATATGCGGTTTATTTAATAAGTATACTATCATTATAAATATATTTTTTCTTTATCTAAAAGTATCTTTGCTTTCTCTCCTGTTCGTGTTCGTCACTATCTTGACTGCTATACTGAAACATAAAATCACGTCTATGCTCTGATGTACGAGTACCGCTACCGTAAACGCTGCCTGTGTTTTGTGATTATAGCAATTAACCAGTTTGTGACCTTTATTTCCAATTCACAACAATTTAACTTAGATTGACAACAGAGTGGCTAACGGTTCATACCGCTAGTTCCTCCCTCTGTCCAGCATTTTCATTCGTTTAATGTAGGAAAGTACACAATACTCTTAGCAATAGTTCTTCTTCAAAATACTTGTTACGGAAAAGCATTTTGTTTTTAGTTTTAGTCCTTTACTTCATAATTTGCCAGGAGAACTCACCGGTGCCTTCAGGGAAGTTCGTCGTTTCTTTCAGCCCTCCCCTCGGAAACGCACCCATGTACTTCCTGTGCAATAACGACAACCGACCAATCAGATCCCGAGAAGACGAGTGTGATGTCGCTAGCTGATTGGTCCACTTCAAGGGAGCACCGTTGATTGGATTGGCCAAGAACCGCCACGTCCTCAAAGTCAACAAAACCCAGTTCATTCATAAACTACCACTGCGAAGGTATGAGATGGGGATGAATAACACTAAGTCACTAACAATTGGTAACTATATAGCACATGATATTGAAAATTTGTGTACAAACTAACTACAATACATTTTAAACAGAAAATCCACAAGTTTGGCAAAAATTCCTAAAGAATTTAAACAGAAATAAATGTAAGACCATACATTTACACAAAAAACTAAAGCTTTATTTTCTTATGTTTTAAACCTGAAGATCAGTGGTCAAATGAGGCAAGTACAATTTACACTTTTTTGATTGTATACATGACCATAGCGCCATCCCTACAGTTTCAAGACTGTTGGAAAAGTAGACAAAATGAATATGCCATGTTTTCCATTGCAGTTGTTCTCATTTTCTCACATTGTCCAGTAAATGTGGACAATGCATTGTATTTTTTTGCCAGCAGTTTACAGTGACTCTCCACTACAAGGGTAGTTATGATCCAGTACAGGGGAGACTTGATGGTCCTTATGGTTAGATGTAACAAATGCACAATCCACTTAAAGTAGAGGGGGCGGGGCGAGGGGACCAGGGGTGTGACATGAATTCATGATCACATCAGACTTTTGAATTAATCTCATACATCATACATCTACAATTAACTGTGATGTTTTGTACTGGATATTCAAATAAGTCCTTCTGAAGCTCAGTGCAGAGGAGGCATTGTTGCATGTTATGTTCCAGCAAAAGAACCCCAACACAAAGTACAACACTAACAAAGACAGACATTTCTCCCTTTTGCAGTTAAAGTGTGTATATCCCACTGAATTTCTCCAAGATTTAGTACCTGACAAAGCAAGGACTGGTATCATCATATAAAGGTCATAATGTGGCAATGTCTCCATATCTCAACCAACTGCAGAGTCCTCCACATTTGTGTTGTCCATATTGTCTTCTATAACTTCTTGTGGGTTATTATTTTCCTCTTGATTTGACAAACAGTCTGTGTTCTGTTGTTCATCATCCCCTCCTCCTGTAACTAATAAACAGACATACTTGTATTTAAACTAGCCTTGGACAAAGCTAGCTCTTATAATTATGCTGCAGATGAAAAACCGCTTGGGTCAATCAACTCGTAAAAAGATGCACTGAGATAAACTTGTTTATCATAAAAGAGAAGATATAATAACTATATAAAAAATAAAACTGATTAAAGCAGACTGTATGAGATATACTGGCTGACCTGTGCCTTCTTCAACCTCTTTCTTGTCAGTAACAAAAATTCGCTGCATCGTCAGCTTCTTCATAGTGTGGCACATGTATTGGAGTTCAGGACCAATGTTTGATTTTCCTGCAGACACAAACCAGAAGGAAGCAATAAAAAAATAAACAAACTGTGGTAAATAAGAGTAACTTATTTACAGGGATCTGCATTTAAAAGAGCAGTGCAAAACATTACCTTTTTGTTGTTTCTCTTCGAACAGCACACAGGTTCCCAAAGTGTCTGAGGAAGGAAGCACAGCAAGAAATATTTTTTTAAATTTGACTATTTGACGAAAATAACATTTTTTAAATCCAAAATTAAGCTTTTTCAGTTAGCAAAAACTGTTTTCTTTGAATTATAAACTTGTTTTTCTATCAGAAAAACATCCATAAAAATTCTATCTCTACACTGTAGTAATAAAAATGAGCAATGGGAACAGCATTTTTTCAGTCAAGTTACATAGTTAGGATTATGTCTTCAAATTATTTTTTTCTCACCCTCATATTCCCCTGCAAACACATATTGTCCAACTTGCATCATAGGCTTCTCGCTGTCTATATCCTAAAACACAAATGGAAAATAACACTAGATCAAAGAAGCTGTACAGAGTCTGGTGTTTTCCTTTGACTTACAACATGGAAATAGCCGAAAAATTTACCAGTATCTTGCACGTGCCTCGACACTTGGACAGAAAGTCATTGTTGATTATTCCAGATAACTCCACCACAACAAGCCGTTCCTAAACACACCACAGGACAAATCAGTGGGGTAAAGTAAGAAAAATAGGGATTTAGAATGCTCAAAGACAGCGTATATGAGAAAACAAGACCAATTAAACATTTTTATTGAAAAAAGAATACTAAGATAATATAGTTGTATGGTGGGAAAACAATATTCTAGTCTTTGTAAATTGTAAATGTTTCAGAACATTGTTGCGGTTGCCACTACTTTGGCTAACTTGTTAGCTACAGTAAACTAGCATTAGCACTGCTATCTAGACTGAACGTTAAACTTAAACAGTTACGGCATTGAATACCTCCTCTTCCCACTCATCTTCCATGCCAAACTCCTAGAATAGAAGAAGAAGAATATTAGTTAACTAGATGGATGTAATTCCCCCCCAAAAATCAAGCCTCTAAGACGCGGTTTTAACTCCTTCCGCGAATGTACGGTGGCTGAAAGAGGGCCTTCAGCGTTTGCAGTCCTTTCAGTTATAGCTCCTTCCGTCGTGGGGCGCTGTTGCTCAGTTATGTGTGTACATTTCACAAGTAGAAAGTAAATGAATGAAGTCTGTCTGTCTGTCTGTCTGTCTGTCTGTCTGTCTGTCTGTCTGTCTGTCTGTCTGTCTGTCCCATTTCTAAGGATTTAATATAACTTAACCTGAATATTGGCTACCTGTAGGCACTCATACACATATCTACCATTAATATTATTAATGTCTTTCTGTAGCAGGCCACAACCGTGGTGATGAGATGAGATGGAATAAAATAAGGTGAAAATTCTTTATTGATCCCCAAGGGGAAATTCATCTGTCAAAAGCAGAGGCTACAAAAATAGGATGAAGCTGAGACATCAAACATATTAAAAACTAAATAAATTGATAATATTAAAAAAGAGAAACAGAGAGAATTTAGTGTGATTAGAAAGAAAACAATCAGAAGCAAAATACAAGGGAAGCTAATTGGAACATTTGTGGGGGCACCTGAGATTAAATATGAGCCCTTGAGCTTTTTAGTTTTGCTTCGCCAAAATAGGTCTGTGTAACATGACATAAAAGTAAGCCAGCACCGGTACAAACCTCTTTAAGATGCTTACTTGTGAGAAATGAAAAACGGTAACATTCAAAATAATTTTTAGCATTAAAGTGATGAAATAAATGCAGACATTTAATATTACCTGACAATGTCTATATTCATAAAATCAAACAATCAAAAACAGATAAAGTTTTAATGAAATTTTAAATAATGAAATTCTATAAACATATTTAGCATAACAAAAAAAAAACAAAACAAAACAAAAAAAAAAACCTACAGTCTACCCAGACAAAAAGTGAGAAGTTAGAAATCCCACTATCACATACTTGTAACTGCACCTTACACTCTTACAGTATTCACTAAATATTAAAAAAGGACTGTTTTGCATTTCACTTTGAAAGGAGCAATGAATATTCCTCCACAGACAGCAAGTCTGACATAATGATAGAATGAACTGGTGTAACACTTAACCTGTTTAACTCGTGGTATAACAAAGTCAGCACATCAGCTGGTGCTGACACACAGATTTGGAAAATGAAGTCCTTCTGCTCCTGTGCTTTAAAATACCTGCATTTTTTTCTCAGATGAATTTAGCTGGAGAGGTAAAAAGCAGACTCTGGATTTATTGGCCAAAAACGGCATAGTGTGAAATTACACGTGTTTGTATTGTATATACTAATATGTTTTGATAGAAAATAAACCAACCCTTTTTTATTTATGAAAACAGCACTGTATTTAATGAATTAGCATTTTACAGTGATGAACATATCTAAATTAATATAAAACATTTGGTTGAGAAATAGTATTTCTCTCTCAGTAATGTCCAGGTATCGTTCATTAGGACAGGTACGCATGTAGAGCATTTGCTCAGATGCCGGCAGTGTTCGCAGCCTGTAAATACCTGCATAAATGTAAAGTAGGTTGATACTGGCTGCACCTCACCCCCAGAAAAAAAATGGAATCAGAATCAGGCAAACTAAATTAAAGGGGGTGCAAATCCCCCTTGTGCCTTCTCCCTCCCCATTTTTGCCCTATCATCTATCTCTGGACCATGGTGGGGTTGTCATGTCGACCATCCCACAAGTTACTATGACAACGGCTCAAGGGGAAGCTCTTGCTAGTGAGGTTATTGCCTCCTTGGGGATGTAAGAAGGACAGGGGGAATGTGAGCTCAGACAAAAGGACTTACAGACACAGAAAAGACATAAATGAAGAGAGAGGTCAAGTTGGAGTATGTTAACCAGGAGTGTGTTTGTGTGTGTGAGTTAACATTTATAATCCCACAAAACAGGACGTAGTGTGCTATTCAGAGTTTGTTCACTGGAGCATTGGACGCAGTACAAAGTTTTCTTCATCCTGGACCTGAACTGTGCCTCTCCTGTACATGATGTATATGATATATTACACTTCCTGCTCAGTGCCATACCCTGGGGCAGTTAAGGGCGGGGGCAACAAGGGAGTGACATCAAGGACCCTCCAAGGTGTCAGATGAGTCCCGAGCTGCCCTTGCATTTTGTCATATAAATGTCATAAATTCAAGTTTGGAGTTGGGAAGCTTTGGGCTCTCCCTCTGCCTGGGGGGTATCACAGTGGTTAATTGCCCCATTAGCACTGACAGGGTAAATTGGTGGAAGGGCTAACTATATATTACAGTGAAAACAACAAACCTCTGGCATACACCTGAGGGCATGAAAGGCTTGGTGTGTTTAACAGTATAGAGGCTGTGCATATTTGCTTGTGCAAGAGTCTAAGTGTGAGTAAATTGTGAATGAACTTGAAAATATTGATATATGTCGATCACAGAGAATGCCTCTGCTCATTTGTGCTCTAAATTACCACAATGCACATGCAACATAAGGAAATTATTGTAAAACAGATGTAATGTATGGACTGCTTTTAAGAAGGTTGTACAATCATGTATGTATTTTCTGTGACCCACAAAACTATACAACACATTCCCTACTTATGCCT